>NC_056743.1:958710300-958990300 GCF_019279795.1 Protopterus annectens | reverse complement strand
AGCAAGACTGTATCTGTTACTTTTCAGTTCTCTTCAGGCTAATGTATGTCAGAACTGTAAGAAACACTAATATGTAGTGCTGTTTAAAATTAGACCTCAAATGAATGTGCATTTCCATTTAAATTGAGACAGACAATGACTTCTCAACCTCTTAGTGCAATAATTTCTGAGAGAGCCAAAAATAATGGAGGAACAAAAGGCCCAAATCGGGGACGGATTATAAATATTGCTTTATAAACTTGGAAAGTTGCTAGAATAATAGATTTTGCATTCACAAACATTTTATGAAGGATGTGAAATCTGAAATTCAAATGTCTGTCATTATTTAGTGACTTCAGTCCTCAAAGATTTGCCAGAAAACCACAATTTTTATGAGGTACAGACCAAAACTGTCACGTGTAGATCTTGAATTCTGTGAAATTCTGGACAGATGAGAGATTTGTCTCTTAAAAGTTACATTAGAGTGTTTTTATTCTAATTTAAAGATTTCACTGCTTCTTTCTTTTTGAAGTTAGGATGTCAGTCTAATAACAATGTATAGGGAAATGTCCAGTAAAATGTCTAGAAATAGGACTAGGGGTGCAGCTTTCTTAAAAATGATCTGCCCTAAAGGAGTTAAGGAGAGAACAAAGTCCCAATATCTATGGTGTTTAGTGAGTTATAGTGCCAAAACTTTGTAAGAGTATGTATGCAGATAACAAAGCTGTATCATTAATGCCTTATGCTGGATACAAGTTCTAAGCACATCTGAAACTTGAACATTGTCTGAAAGCTCACTTTTTAAGGCACTTTTAAATAATTTACTGTAGAACAATAACAACTGTCGCTTGCCTTTGTATATATATGTGTGTGTGTGTGTGTGTGTGTCTCTGTGCTCACATTTGAAATTTACCCTTGGCTGTCGTCAGTAACTTATTTGATCTCACTTTCAAGTGTGTACCTCAACATCTTCCTTTGGTGTAAGTAGTACCAATAGAGTTGCAATGGTTATTGCATTATGTAGATGATTATGAGTGTGTCAGCTTTCATAACCACTTGTGTGTTTGAGACATGAGTGCCAAGAAATTCACCTTGAGAGCGAGTTGAGAACACATAATACAGGGTTATGATTCACTGACCTGCTTATAATTCTTTGTGGATCATGGGGATTTATCTTCTCCATGTACTATAAATTAATTATTAAAAAAATGATTTGTTCCAGATTTGAAAGCCAGTAAAGCAGTTGTTGAGGGGGAATAGTTGATGTTCTTATGTATTCCTTGTGTAAGGGAAGCTGTTTAATTCAGAATGCCTTGAGTAGTTTAGCAGATAGCAGATAGAAACAGTAGTTGAAACAAAGCTGTTTTTTGTCCTGCTGCTACTGTTTACTGGTCAGCTTTACAGCCATGAGTGTTAAGAACACCTCTTAAGAGTTGTTAATTTCTAGTCTGAAACTATAACATCACTGAACCAGGCTATAATTTAGCTGTTTTTTTTTTTTTTTTGTTTAAACATAGTCAGGGTGCTTCTTGCACTACATTGTTCTTTTTCACAGGGCTTGTAATTTTGTAGCAGACATTTATTTTGGGTTGAAAAACCACACTGAAATAC
Source organism: Protopterus annectens (assembly GCF_019279795.1). Taxonomy (NCBI): domain Eukaryota; kingdom Metazoa; phylum Chordata; order Ceratodontiformes; family Protopteridae; genus Protopterus; species Protopterus annectens. The sequence continues at coordinate 958,988,710 of NC_056743.1, read as the reverse complement.
ACAGAAAAACAAAACCACAACGGCCAAAGAATCCCAAATGTTCACAATTTAATAAGACTTTGCGCTTTGGCAAGAGAGCCTTCCAAGCATACCTCCCAACTGTCCCGAATTACTAGTTTTTTTACCAAGTTTTGTGGTCCAAATAATTCCCGAGTGGCACCCCTTCATTTCTGATTTTTGTTTCTTTGGTTTTTATTTTTTTCACTTTTTTTTTTATTTTTCGCACTTCAGCTGATGTCATCGCGTGCGCGATGACGTCAGCTCTTCAGGGCTACCAGCCTGTCGGAATGGAGCTCGGGGCATACATATTTCCAGGTTTCCGGCTGGTTCAAATGCTTTTGCGAGCGGGAACGAACCAGCCAGAATAGAACAGCAAGGATTTACTTTTATTTAGAAGGTTAGAAGGCTTCATTTTCGGCAGGGATTTACTGTTATTTAAGTCTCACAAGGATTGCATTTCAGCTGGAAAGAACAGCAAGGATTTACTTTTATTTAGAAGGCTTCATTTCAGCAAGGATTTATTTTATTTAGATCTCGCAAGGATTTTATTTAGAAGGTCTTGCAGCAAGGCTTGAATGGAGGGCTGGTGAGTAAGCTGAAATATTGTTATGTTCAGAAAGGGTGTGTGTGTGTGTGTGTGTGTGCGCGTTTAAGGTATTTCAGAACAGAGCAGTTATTCTAAGTGTGGTATTTGTCTGTATTTTGGTAATGGGGTGTTCTAAGCACGTCTATATTTTGGTAATGGTACTGCAGAGCTCTTCGTAGCTTTAAGGTATTTTAGAGCAGGGAAGTTATTCTAAGTGCTTGTCTGTATCTAAGTGCATTTTGGTAATGGTTGCATTTTCTAATTTTTTCGGAGCAGTTATTCTAAGTGCAGCATTCATTTGAATATTTCCAGAGGGGGAGGTAGTTGTGTGTGTGTGTGTGTGTGTGTGTGTGTGTGTGTGTGTGTGTGTGTGTGTGTGTGTGTGTGTGTGTGTGTGTGTGTGTGTGTGTGTGAGATTGTGTGTATGGCATCCTTATACTTCACTGATGCCTTGGTGGTCACCATTCTCTTTGTTGAAAGTTTGTGGTTGTGGAATGTTTTACTGCAGTGTGTTGAGGTTTAGGGCTTGATAGTGCATTTTCACAATGTTATTCCCTTTTTTCTTCGTTCTTGGACAGCTGTGAAATTGGTACACACACACACACACACACACACACACACACACACTTACTTGATTATAGCTACAAATATGGAAACATAATGATCATGTAGTGAACATGAGTGCACTTTTGGTTAAAGGTCAACAATTTTAGAACACATTATTTTGGAATGACAAAGGAATTGTTCTGTAACAGAATGCTGATGTGTTTTTGATATTCATACATATGCTTACTGTGTCCATTCATAGTATGTAGCATAACCAGCATGCCTTCTTTTCTGTTAGATTAGCAATATTTTATCAAGCTATGCTGTTACAGTATTCTGCTGTGTAGTAATGCTAGTTAAAGAATATGAGAGCAGAAACCCATGGCTGCTGTTAAAATTCCAGACATGCAGTCAGTTGCATTTCCAGCGTACGTAGTTTACAGCAAATGATCTTTGTTATGATATATCCTGTATGGCCACTGTGCGTTTCTAGATTGGTCTCATCTGACCATGTGAAATATTAAACTTGCTGACTTGTCTTTGTTAGATAATGGCATGAATGATTTATGAAGCCCTCGTTTATATTCAAAGCCCCTGAGCAGTTGTACACTGTACACAGTGTGTTTATAATGCAGTGGTGCCATATTTTGGTTGTCTGTTCTTCAGTTTGTGTTTGAAAGTTGGTATCCCACAATTCCATTGGAGTGGATAGGGTTATGTAATTGTGTATGCAAATTTTATGTTAATCATCATACAGATTTGTACCTGTTTTTCATGGGCCTTGTCCAGATTTTTGATGTTTCCAGGTTGAGAGGTATGCTTCCAAGAATAAAATACATCAAACACACAGCAGATTAAATAACCATACCAGTATCAATTAAACAATTAAAAAAACAATTAAACATTTAAATTGCCATCACTAAATTACATGCCTCCAGTTGCATTCCTTGTTAAGCCCTAAGGGCTCTAAAGTGCTATATTTCAAAATAAAAAGAGTTTCTTTTTTTAAAGTTTATCCTTTAAATTAACACATTCCCCTAAGCCTACCTCAACTTTTTCCAGAACACATCCTTGCAAATCTTCAGGATTGGAGTTATGTAAAGATAAAAAATGTCCCCCCAAAGGACTATCCAGTTTTTTATTTCTTATACCTCTAACATGCTCTTGAAGGCTTACCTTAAAACTTCTCACTGTCTCCCCAATGTAATATAATTAACAGGTACACCTAAGAGCATATATAACTCCTTCCGTATCACATGTATAAGTCCCATTAGTCACAAATCTCACATTTGTTAATAAAAGAAAAAGTAGGGACCAACTTCTTACAAATGGAGCACTTATTGCAAGGTACAGTACCTTTACTTACTAAACTATCCCTACTAATGCTGACATCTGGTTGAACAAAGATTATGCACCACCATGTCAGCCAAATTTCTTGCTCTTTTATAAGACACAGTTACATTTATTCTGGGTTGCTTGGAATGTACTTCTGCTTTTTTACATTTTTGTCCAAGTCATTTAAGTTAGTTTCACTGACCTGCATTTTCCGTATGCAGTAAGAACAGACCTGTCTTGGAAGGCATAGCTGATTGTTAAATATCAAGTAGAGATGCAAGTGGTGAATGAAGCACTTAAAAAAATTATTTAATCTTTATTGAAAGGTTACTCCAAAAATATATCAAATGGAGAAAAAAATATATTTCTAAAATGTACTATTATTCAGAAAAATAATGCTTAGTATTTACAACAAACTTTTAAACTGCATTTGTATCTAAAGCAATGTAGAAAGAAATGGTTCTGCCTAATCGAATGAGGGTTAATGCTGGTATAACTGTGAAAGTAATTACTCATACAGTGCTTTATCCCTCCAAATGCCCTAGAGCAGGCATAATTATGAAAGTCACAGTGGTAGGTGCTGGTTGAAGAGTAGATGAAAATGAATGTCATATATCCAGTTTGCATGAGGGTTTCTATAGCTTTTTGTGCTTTATTAGTTTGGTCTGCCTTACTGTGGGAAGAGACAGTTGTATGTTTAACAGATGCACCCTAATGTAAGCTAGCCATGTACTGTCAGTAATAATTACTGAAATGCCATTTTTTTCTCTTGCAGATCCTGTTAATAAAAGACAAGAGGTAAGATTAAGGAGATGGTTTGTCTTTCTATTGACTATAATGAAGTAGTACAGCAGTGATCTCTGCTGGTGCGGTTCTTTTGTGGTCACTTATGTGGCATAGTTTTGTTACAAAGGTGAAAACCAAGGGACTTTATAATCCAGGTGTGAATGTATGCAGCTTGGTGTATACTGCTGTTTTACAAAACTTTAAATTACTGCATTCGGAAGGAAGGTGCTTTTATTTTTCATTTTCTTATTTCTTTTTGTGGCAGTGTTCTGCAGCAGCAAAAAAGTAGATGTTATTTGTGTTTCACTGTTGCAGTCATTACATTTGGGTTAACTGCTTGCAGTAGCCCTCAGTCGGCCTGATTAACAAAGTCTTGGGTCCTGTGTCGGTTGCTGTCCCTTCTTCCATGACGTCAGGGGTATAAAACATGCAGCCGACGCCATTACATCAGTCTTTCTTGCCTTGCGGTGCCCGAAGCAGAAGCAGTTCGCAGGTGCCGGTCGTCCAACTCATGAAATTTTTGTTTTCGAGTTTCAGAACCAAAGTCTTCAACTAAAGCTAAGTACCCCGTTGGGGAAACTTTTTCTTGCTCCTTACCGATGTTAATAAAAGTTAATAATTGCATTACTTGTGGAAAGCAAATACCTCAGAGATTTTCATTCGTACTGTATTCCTTGCCTAGGCTCTGACCACTGTGTACCTTGCTGTCGGTTTTGTGCTTTATTTAATCAGCGCACTATCTGTCGTTGGTATATTTTTGCCTCTAAATATTTCGGTTCTTTGTTTAATTATCCAGAAATGTCACCGGTTAGCCATCCGACTACCGGGATTTCGAAAAAAATGCAAAGATAAAGACAGACAGGCCACCGAGGTCCAAAACTGCCGACAACGCTTCTCCTAAGCCAGTCACCAGTTCACCGGTAGTCCAGTGAGGCACTTTCACAGCCCCTGATACCCGCTACTTCTGATTCGCAGGCCTCAACTGAGACCCATTCGGAGTCCGGTATGCCACGAGATGCTTCAACTGTGGAACCCGCGGATGCCTCTATCTTGGATGGGGTCCATAGCCGCTGTGCAGGCACCGGCTTCTGAGAGTGTAATCAGGCCTACGGACTTGCATATTAAACTGACGCCTCCTTCTTTATTTAGGTCTAAATCTTGAACCATGCCTAAAAACCATGCCTAAAAAAAACGATGCCCAGGTCGCATGCTCAGGCCTGTATGCCTAAAAGACAAATAAGAATGGCTGAAGATCTTATAAGTCTAATCAGGGGAAGCCAACCTCCCCCTTCTAAGAGACCTAGGACTGAAGTTGTTTATGATTCTTCTGACCAGGATTCTGATTTTTCTGATTCTTCTAATGATCTGGATTTGCCCTTATCTGCTAATGAGGATACTGATGCAGAGGACTCTATTCCCTCTGCTTCCCCTCCAGAGGATTTTTATTTTGGTGAAACCTTACATACTCTAAGGGAGCATTTCCACTGGGAAAGCCAGGATTTTTCTGATTCAGAAAAGAGGCTTAAGGATTTCTTACTCCTGCCTCAGCATAGGCCTTTAGCTATTCCTTCTGTACTAGACATTGTTGATGATGCTTTTTCGGAATCTTGTTTGGCACCTGATTCTTTGCCTCCTACTCCCAGAAGACCTGACAGATATTACAGGGTTCCTGATTCTCACAAGTTCCTTTTTAAAAATCCTATTGTGGATCTAGAGACTATTTCATGGGGATCCAAGGGCATTAAGGCTTCTACTGCTAAAAATCCTACCCCTTCTGATAAAGACTCCAGGGCGCTGGAAAGATGGGGTAAGAAGATTTACACTTCTGTAACCTTGGCCATTAGGGCTTTAAACTGCCAGTTTCATGTGTTAAAGTATCAGCAAAATGTTATTGGATTGCTTAAACAGAATATGATGTTGATTCCTGACTGTGAGGATAATAAAGAATTGCAGGATTTAATGCATTCTGCTGAACAGGTTGGAAAACATATTTTGCAATGTGGATTGATTCATTAGAGGCCTCTTGCAGGGCTGCTGTTACTGGGTCTGTGCTCAGAAGGCATGCTTGACTTAAGGAGCAATCTTTGCCTGATCATGTTAAAGCTAAATTGCTGGATGCTCCCTTAAATCTGGACCGCCTGTTTGGCAACATGGCTGAGGAAGTTCTTTAAAAGATGGAAGATAAAGCTAAATCCATGCAAACTGTTAAAGATTTCTTACATGTTCAGCCTCCTAGATTTAGTAGGCACTGGCCCTCTAAGAATTGGTCCTTTTCAGCCCCTTCCAGGTCTTCTCAAGCCAGGCACAGACACAGCAGAAACCCCAGGTTTCAGTCCCAGAGGGCACATAAGACTAAGCAGTGTGGGGTTTCTGCACCCAAATCAGGGAGTAGTAAGACTCCCCCCTATGGAAAACTGTCTCAGTGACTTGGTTTTAAAACTTCCAAGCACTTCCCAACTGAATGCTCCTTTAGGCGGAAAGATTGGTCTGCAGGCCAAAAACTGGTAACTCATTACCCAGGACAAATGGGTTTTAAATATAGTGTCCCAAGGATACAGATTTCACTTCCACACCTTACCAACACCAAGCGGATGGCCAGATCTACCCCCAAATCAGTGGGCAGAGGCCCCAAATCAAGTACTGTCTCTCTTAAGCATGGGGGCTATTCATTTGGTACCAGAAGAGGAAAAGGGACAAGGTTTCTATTTGAGACTTTTTCTGGTACCCAGAAAAGGCAATTCATGGCGTCCTGTCCTGGACCTTTCTACTCTAAATACCTTTCTGGTGATTCCAAAATTCAAGATGCTTACTCTTCACCAGCTGCTTCCTATGCTAGGCAAAGATGCATGGTTGGCAACACTAGACTTAAAAGAAGCATACCTGCACATCCCTATCAGGGAGTCTTGCAGGAGATACCTATTCTTCAAAGCAGGCTACATGCATTATCAGTTCTCTGCACTGCCCTTTGGCTTTATCTACTGCGCCCAGGGTATTCACAAAGTGCCTAGCTCCAGTCATTGCATTCTGCAGGCAAAGAAATATTCAAATATATCCATACCTTACCTGGACGATTGTCTAATTCAGGCAGAAAGCCAGGACATACTTTTGAATCATCTGGCCTTTTTTCAAAGGGTACTGACATGTCTGGGGCACACCATAAACGAAAAGAAATCAAACCTGGTACCGTGTCAACAAATTATATTCCTGGGAGCAAGCTTGATGGCTTTCCTCACACCAGAGAAACAGACTCATTTGACAACCTACTTCAAACAAGTGCCCACAAAAACCCAGTTATCTGCAAGGCAAATACTGCAGGCCTTGGGGTTCATGGCCTACTATATTCTTCTAATTCCATATGCAAGGCTACATATGAGGAAACTGCAGTGGTATCTCAAAAGCCTATGGCGTCAACATTCACAGGATCTAGAAGGTATGATTCCTATCATACCTTGTCTACGCCTAGAGTTCCTTTGGTGGGCAGAGGCCTGCCACCAAAACAAGGGACTACCATTCACACTACCTCCTGCCACCCAAACTTAACAACAGGACACATCAGACTATGCATGGGGGGCTCACCTGGCAGGGAAGTGTATTCAGGGCAAATGGGGCCCAAGTCAGATGTACCTACACATAAATCAAAAGGAAATGTTAGCTATACAGAATGCTCTGACAGTCGTCAAGGACCACATTCTTCCAGGAAAACTAATGGTAAAGACGGACAACACCACGGTCATGTGGTACATAAAACAAGCAGGAGGGTACACACTCTTACCCCCTCTGCAGACTAGCCATGGCATTGTGGAATACAGCCTTGAGCTACCAAGCGAAATCTACAAGCTCAATTCCTGTCAGGAAACTAAATACACTGGCAGATGGACTAAGCAGAAACCTCATGGACACACACGAGTGGAAACTGGAGCCAAGGATTTTCAACATGTTAACAAGCAAATGGGGGAATCCAGATATAGACCTGTTTGCCTCCCTCCAGAACCATCAATTAGACAAATGTTGCACAAGGATTCCCCACAAACTAGCTTGGCAAGTGGATGCTCTATCCTTCAGCTGGAAAAACCTATCAGTTTATGACTTTCTTCCTCTGCCTCTGCTCTCCAAGGTACTACTAAAGATCAAACAGGACAAGACAAGGAAGATTTTAATTGCACCAGACTGACCACGCCAACACTGGTGTACCACCTCCTGCACAGTGTGTCATGCTTGGCCCCATGGCACCTGCCTCAGACTTCTTCCCTGTTGTCTCAGCAGGAGAACCAGATTCTGCACCCTCAGCTGCAAACCCCGAACCTAGCAGCCTGGCTAATTACCTAATCTCTCCTTTACCACTCCTCAGTAAATCAGTGAAGGATATAATTTTAGAGGCTAGGAGGCCTAGTACTGGAAAATATTATGCTGTAAAATGGAAAAGATTTTGTTCCTGGAACCAGTCTCAAGGGATGAGCGGATCAGTGCCCAGTTTACCTCAGATTCTACAATATTTGACTGAGATGCTTCATAAGGGCTTGTCCTTTTCCTCCATCAAAATTCATGCTTCAACCATTTCAGCTCATTATAGCACAGAGCCTCCCCTCTTCTCTCACCCACTGCTCAAGCAGTTCCTCAGAGGGGCCAAAATTTTAAGGCCACCGAGGAGAGCTCCAACTCCAGCCTGGGACCTTAACTTTGTCTTGGAGAAACTCACTCTTCCTCCTTTCGAGCCAGCTGCTAATGCAGATTTAAAATTCCTTTCCTGGAAAACAGCTTTCCTTTTAGCAATCTCCTCTGCAAGAAGGGTATCCGAGTTACAGGTCCTTATAGCAGTGGAGCCTTTCATCATCTTTCATGCGGACAGGGTGTCCCTTAGAACCAATCCCTCCTTCATGCCCAAGCTGGTATCCAGTGTGGCTCTTAATCAGTCCATTCATTTGCTTACCTTCTTCCCTACCCCGCAGAACAAAGGGGAACGGATACTGCATTCCTTAGATATGCACAGACAACTTAGATTCTACTTGAACAGGACTAAACCTCAAAGGAAATCTGAACAACTGCTGGTGGCATTTGCTGCAAGGTCAGAGGGGAAAGCTATTTCAAAGCAAACCATTTCAAAATGGATAGGCGACTGCATTAATTTCTGCTATAAGCACCATGGAAAACCTATCCCACAGGACATCAGACCCCATTCAACCAGGGCTGCATCTACCTCTACAGCCTTTCTCAGGGGCATCCCTAGAAGGGACATCCTAGAAGCTGCTACCTGGAGTTCTGTACATACTTTCACCAAGCATTATCATTTACCAATTTTCTCTAAATCCAGAGCTGGTTTTGCCACTGCAGTCTTTCAGGGCCTTATAGCTGGTCCTAATTCTATTTAAATTCCTCCTCCCAACCTTAGCTTTGGGAATCTACCCAAATGTAATGACCACAGCAGTGAAACATGAAGAACATAGTACAGTTGTGTACACTTACCATAAATGTAGATGTTCAAGTGTATTCACTGTTGCAGTCCTGGTTACCCTTCCTCCAGCCCCCTTTTTCTTCTTTTGGCTATACCTCTACTCTCACTTACTATGCTCAAAAAGCTTTTTGGTGCATTTGCTTTTTTGTTGGAGGTATATCCTTGTATTATAGATTTAATTGCTTCCCATTAGGGGGGCCCCTGACACCTGGGGCAAGAAAAACTGATGTAATGGCATCGGCTGCATGTTTTATACCCCTAACGTCATGGAAGAAGGGACAGCAACTGATGCAGGACCCAAGACTTTGTTAATCAGGCTGACTGAGGGCTACTGCAAGCAGATAACCCAAATGTAATGACTGCAACCGTGAATACACTCGAACATCTACATTTATGGGAAGTGTACACAACTGTACTTTCTTGCATGTTGACTCAAATGTGCTAACATTTTGTCATTTAAGGTACTTGCTTGTGTGGAAGTTCTTTCCATTCGTTGGACTCAACATAAAATGGCATCGCATTGTAAAAATGTATCTGCTGTCATTTGTTCCCTGCTCTGCATTCAGGACATATTTTGATATTTTGTATGCTGTGTGTGACCATGGAGCAGTATATTAAACAGTACACATAACTAGTTATAAAACTAAGATGTGACAGCTAGAGTGTACCAAGGAGGGAACAGCAAGGGGAACAAAATCACAATAAAAGAGTAAACGTGTACTCATAGCACAGTTGAAAGATTGCTACGGTCATAATAAAATATTTCATTGTTGTTTACTCCAGTGTGTTGTACAAGGGAAAGGTATCAGTTATTAATGCATAATTTAATTATTAATTTATGTGTTAGTAAGTTATTTTTTGTTAACTGAGTAGGTGTCTGGTCCTTGTATCCTTTTCAGCCTCGTTCCATGTACAGGGGTATTAATATACCAAGTAACACACTGAGTGATAAGTACATACATGTCGTCAGACAGTATCACATTTGTAAGTACTCGACGTAATTAGTGTCAAGTAAACAAGGAAATAAACATAAATGTTCTCTTCTTAACAGTTATATTAGTTTTGTAACTAAGTACTAAAATACGACTTGCACATTGAGATTCATTCTTGATAGTTTTGCAAGACAAACAAGTATGCAAGAGAAATGCATTACATAATTATTTTTCCTTGTGCTACTTTTATTTTAGTTTTTTCTTTTCTTTCCATTTGAATGTACTGTATGTTTCTTTATGTTGATGATCAGCAGGCCTATAATTAACATTCATGACTTGTAAACTCCAATGTTGTGAGTATAGTCAGTGATACTGTGTTTTGTAAAGTCAATGCAGTTGCCGAGCAGCAGCGGTACCAGCGCAGATAGGGGCATGTCTTCTTTGCCTTCCTTTCCAGATGTCTCTTCATAGGCCCCTGTGTCAATGCACAGCAGGTCACAGAGTCAGCATTGACAGACTTGTCAACATTAGTGGTGGTTTTGGTCTCGAGACCACAGCCTTTAACATTAATTCCTTCCATGACAATGATACAGTTGACATCACTAGCACTGGCACTGAAGCTGACAGTGCTGGGTGTCCTTTGATCTCTTGGTATTAGGGCCTGTATTGGTGCCATTGCCCTTGCCACATTTCCATATCTATGAAATCTCATTCTTTGAACCTTTGGACCCAAGGGTCTTACTGCTGGGCTTGGATCCTGTGGGTTTTCTCTATTGATGTTCTACTGTCGACTGCTCCATACTGAGATCAGCATCAGTGGTGGTGATGATTTCAGTGACAGTGGGTGGCCAAGCTTGAACACACTCTGTCAGTACCATTGACTCTGTATGTGGCTTCAGCGCTAACTTCATTGTCATCTTTATAGACTGTTTTACATGTGCCATTCTCAGCATCTGCAACTGGATTAGTCTTGACTTAAGACACTCATCCACATACTTCTTTGGCTACTGTGCCTTCTAGGTACTAGGACATAGGATCTGAGTCTTTCTGGAGGGAACATTAAAGGGGGTCTGGTTCGACATCATCTTTTTCTTCCTCTTTAGAACCCTCCCTCCTGAGTAGTAGAAGGAATCATACATGCAAGAAGAAACAAATTCCAATGACTGCAATGGATAGTCAGTTATCTATACCAGACACTGAGTGTCGATGCCTTTGATTCCCCACAGTTGCCTTGATGACCACAAACTCAGGGACATCTTAGAACTGATGAGGGAAAATGATGGCATGGCCCACTGATCCTCAGTATCTTTGCAAAGGCTCTTGAAGCAAGTTTTCTAGTCTCCTTTGTCATCTTCCTAAGTGGTTCCATTGTTAATAAGATGGTTGCTCTTGCCATCAGGAAGGCCAGGAAAGAACCTGATGATCTTACTTTATCCATTCCATCCACTTCAGTACTATAGGAATGGTCACCATAGGCAGCAGCAGCATCAAATTGGAAACTACATCTCTATCAGAGGTCAAGCTCTGCCCTTGACTGCCACAATGCTTCCCACTTCATTCTCCATTTTTTTTTTAATTTTATTTATTTAACATTTGTTTACCGGGAAAGTCCGACTTGGAACAAAACCAATTTTCAGCGGAGGCCTGGAGAGAAACACTGCAGATGCATGTCTTTGTGAAGTGAGAGGTAACCGGAGCACCCAGAGGAAACCCACACGAACACAGAGAGGACATGCAGACACCACACAGAAGGCACCCCAGCTGAGAATTGAACCGGAGAACCTCTTGCTGTGAGGCGACAACTCTACCTTGCACCACTGTGCCATCCAGTTTTTCTGCCGCTAACAACCTGAACTTGAGCTGCTAATTATAAGTCTTACCATTTTTTTATTTGCTGTTTTGGATGTTTTTCTGAAGTTAACTACTTCCTGTGTTTGACATTGTTCTTTGTTTGCTGAAGACAAGTTTTTTTTTTTCCGGTCAGTTAACCACCTTCTTTGTTTGCTGCAGACACTTTTTTTCTATCAGTTAACGTTTCCTGGTTACAATTTAGACTATCTAACCTTTACTTAGGTATCTTTCTGCTTCTTAAAGTTGTACTTACTTTTCTTCTGCTTTTACTTTATAGAGGGCAGTAACCTTGCATGCTTCTTTCCCGGTCCAATTTCAGCACAAGGATTTCAGAGCTGAGAATCTTCCCTGTGTTATCTGTTTTGGCACCAGTAGAATTGTCTGTTTGCAACAACCCCTTTGGATTCAGCAGTTTTAACACACATTCCTTCGGTGCTGAAAACCACTAAGCATCATGGATTTGGCATCAAGGCTTCAACAATGCTGCTGCCTCCATTCCCTTAGGGCCATTCTTTGTGCCAGAGTCTTTGGTGTCTGATCTGTCAGTGCCATAGCAATTCTCATTGCTGGTTGTGACCTCAGAGTCGAGCGTTTTCAGTGCCACTCCTCTGGTGTCTTCTCCTCAGGTGTCAGCATTGAGGATGGTACCAACAGCTCTGTCATCAGCTGATGCAGGAGAGCATCATTGGTTTGCAGTTTCAGTGAAAGTACCTTTGACTTTGTCTCTGTCCTGTGATGCCACTCAATTTGGAGACTTGCACTCAGATTCTGTATCCCAGAAACTTAGTCCAAAAGACCTGCATAGACCTCTTCCTTCAGGGAAAGACCCTTGCTCTGATCTCTCAGACCAGTCCACACTGAATGTACCTAGGATGAGGTAGGTGCAAATGGAGGCACCTGGATTCCTCAGGTGCAAACCATACCCCAAGCACAGATCTTGACAAAGGATAGGGAAGGATTCCTTCCAGACATCCTCAGATTTGAGGAAATAGTGGAATTGATGAGACAGAGGGTCTCTTGTCCCATACTCTTCCCCTCCCTGAATGAGAGGACCTTGCAGGAGGTTCTTTGGACTACTCATATACATCTTGGATGCCCTCCCTACCCAGACTATATTATAGATGATGATGTGGAGCAGGCTTGGCAGAACCAAATGTGGCTAAACCATTTCCCAGAAAGCTTTATAAGGTCCTCCAGCCGCAAAGACAGACTTAATTGTAGCAAGGCCTCCATTGTAGACTTTATTTGTAGTAGTGGCAGCAACCAAAAGGAATCCTCAAATAAGGTTCCTGTGGTTCATCAGCTAAACAGAGACTCCAGAGTTGTGAAACACATGTGAAAGTGAGCCATCACATCAGTCACCTTTGCTCTTCAGGGGTATAACTACCTGATGCACATGACCCACTTTCAACAAGAGCTTGTGGGGAAAACCCTAGACTCATTGTAAAGGTCACTTGCCAGTTATGCTTGATGGCAGGTCAGCTCCCAGATGTCCGTGATGCTGAGTATTTTATTATCTACAAGGTTTATCTATAATGGAGTAACCAGGAGCTGCTGAGACATGCATTACTGATAGACAGGATGCCTGGATCAGTTTATGTTGGTTTGCAGAGAATTTGGCCATCCTTCACCAATGTCCCTTTTGATCAGTTTATGTGACCAGTATGAGAGAAAAGTTCCTCAGGAGCGAGTAGGAGGGAAATAAATCTTCCAACTGTTGTCATATTCTCCTATGGGTAGAGGACCTTTTCTAGGAAAGAAAAAGGCGCCTTAAATTAATGGCATTGTAAGTCTCTAGGGAAGCTTTTTGAGAAGTGGTCAGAAAGAGGTTCTGCATCTGCAGATGCTGTCCACAAGGCAGAGGGACCCTGCAAAATCAAGGTTTCATTTGCACTTCCCCAGGAAGCAGCAGTAGAACTCTTTAGGTTGTGCCAAGTGTCCCAACTTGGAGGAAGTCAGTGGTCGTCTGTCCCTACCGTCATTGGCCATCACCCAGGACAAATGGGTAAGGAGGATAATATCTAGATGGTACATAATATTCCTGTAATCCCCCCACTCTTATATATATACCTGCCCTACTCATATCTTCCTTTCATCTGTATGTCCTCATTCAGCTTTTGTTCTTATATAATATGTTCAGCAAACACACTGCTTTACTGTTGTTTGGGTAGTAGTTCCCTGCTACCCTTCCTCTGGCATTCTACCAAAGTTCAGATTCCCTCCCACTGTCAGTACAGGGACTGCCTGTCTGTTGATGTTCTTCGTGTTTCACTGTTGCAGTCATTACATTTGGTTATCTGCTTGCAGGTAGCCCTCAGTTGGCCTGATTAACAAAGTCTTGGATCCTGCGTCGGTTGCTGTCCCTTCTTCCATGACATCAGGTCGTCAGAGGTATAAAACATGCAGCCAACGCCATTACATCAGTCTTTCTTGCCGTGCGGTGCCCGAAGCAGAAGCAGTTCACAAGTGCCAGTCAGCCGACTCCTGAAATTTTCGTTTTCGAGTTTCAGAACCGAAGTCTTCAACTAAAGTTAAGTACCCCGTTGGGGAAACTTTTTCTTGCTCCTTACCATTGTCAGTAAAAGTTAATAATTGCATTACTTGTGGAAAGCAAATATCTCATAAAGATTTTCATTCATACTGTATTCTTTGCCTAGGCCCTGACCACGACGTACCTTGCTGTCGGTTTTGTGCTTTATTTAATCAGCGCACTATCCGTCGTCTGTATATTTTCACCTCTAAATATTTCGGTTCTCTGTTTAATTATCCAGAAATGTCGTCAGTTAGCCATCCGACTACCGAGATGCCAAAAAAACGCAAAGATAAAGACAGAGACAGGCCGCCGAGGTCCAAAACTGCTGACAAAGCTTCTCCTAAGCCAGTCGCCAGTTCGCCGGTTCTCAATGAGGTGCTTTTGCAGCCCCTGATACCCGCTACATTTGATTCGCAGGCCTCTTCTGAGACCCATCGGAGTATGCCGTAAGATGCTTCAACTAAGGAACCCGCGGATGTCTCTACCCTGGATGGGTCCGGAGACGTGGTGCAGGCACCGGCTTCTGAGGGTGTATTCAGGCCTACGGACTTGCATATTAAATCGACGCCGCCTTCTTTACTTGGGCCTAAATCCCGAACCATGCCTAAAACAACACTCATACCTCATAAGGAGTTTCATTTTAGTGTATTCCTTGCCTAGGCCCAGATCACAACATACCTTGCTGTCGGTTTTGTGCTAGATTTAACCAATGCACTATTAAGCATCGGTATATTTTTGCTTCTAAATATTTTGGTTCAAGATTTAATTATCCTGAAATGTTGTTGGTTAGCATTCTGACTACCGGAGTTCACAAAAAACGCAAAGAAAAAGAGACAGACCGTCGAAGTCCAAAACAGACGACAAAGCTTCTCCTAAGCCAGTCGCCAGTTCGCTGGTACTCAATGAGGTGCGTTCGCAGCCCCTGATACCTGCTAATTTTGAGTTGCAGGCCTCTACTGAGACCCATTCGGTGTCCGGTATGCCACGAGATTCTCAGAGTATTGAACCCGTGGATGTCTCTCCCTTGGATGGGTCTGGAGCCGCTGAGCAGGCACTGGCTTCTGAGGGTGTTTTCAGGCCTCTTCATTTTTATATTAAACCGACGCCAGCAACAAAATCAAGGTAAAAAACATCTATGTCTAAAACACCAATGCATGAGCCACGAGCTCAGGCCCCTATGCCTGAAAAACAGATGATCAAAATGGCTGAGGATTTAATTACCTTGATCAGGGGTTCCCAACACCCCCCTTCTAAGAGGCCTAGGCAAGGCACTGATTATGAATCTTCAGATCAGGCTTCCATTTCTTCTGATTCCTCTTCTGATCAGGAATTTTCTATTCCACCCTATGAGGATTCTGATGCAGAGGAATCCATCCCATTTGCATCTCCTCCTGAGGATTACTCTTGGAGAGACTTTGTATACTTTAAGGGAACATTTTCACTGGGAGAGTCAGGACATCTCTGAATCAAAAAAGAGGCTTAGGGATTTCCTTCTTCTTCCTCAGCATAGGCCTTTGGCAATACTTCCTGTATTAGACATTGTTGATTATGTGTTTTTGGAATAAAGCATGGCTCCTGATTCCCTGCCTCTGGCTCCTAGTAAGCCGGATAGATATTACAGGGTTCCTTACTCCCACAAATTTCTTTTCAAAAATCCTGCTGCTGATCCTGAGACTATTCTTCAGGGTCCCAAGGGTGTAAAGGCCTCTACAGCCAAAAATCCTACCCCCTCAGATAGAGATTCCAGGGCGCTGGATAGATGGGGAAAGAAGGTTTATACGTCTGCAATCTTGGTAATCAGGGCCTTAAACTTCCAGTTTCATATGCTTAAATATCAACAGCATGTTATGGGCTTACTGAAACAGAAAATGATGTTGATGTCTGATTGTGTGGAAAATAAAGAATTACAGAAATTATTGCATTCAGCAGAACAGGTTGGAGAGCATACTTTGCAATGTGGTTTTGATTCCTTGGAGGCCTCTTGTAGGGCCGCCATTACTGGATCTGTGATTAGAAGGCATGCCTTTCTCAAGGAGCAAAATCTGCCTGATCATGTTAAAGCTAAACTGTTGGATGCCCCTTTGCAACATGATAATCTTTTTGGTAATAAGGCAGAAGAAGTTTTAAAGAAAATGGAAGACAAAGCTAAATCTATGCAAACTGTAAAAGATTTCTTGCAAATGCCGCCACCCAGGTTCAGTAGACACTGGCCTACTTGGTTCTTTCCTGTGTCCAACAGAGCCACTCAGGGCAAATCCAGGCGCTCAAAAGGCTCCAGATATCAATCACAGGGTTCTTACAAGTCAAAGCAGTGGGGTGCCTCCACCTCCAAATCTGGAGGTAACAAAGCACAACCCTACAGTAAGCAGTCTCAATGACTTTCCTCTACCATCACCAAGCACTTATCTTTTGGCAGCCCCCTTGGGGGGAAAACTAGCACTTCATGCACAAAATTGGCAGTTAATTACCCAGGACAAGTGGGTATTAAACATAGTACCCCATGGGTACAGATTTCATTTCCATTCTTTGTCATTTCCAAACGGATGGCCGGATCTGCCACAAAACCAGTGGGTGGAGGCCCAGAAAAAGTCCTGTCGCTCATGGATATGGGGGCTATTCAACCCGTACCAGAAAAGGAAAAAGGACAAGGTTTTTATTCAAGACTTTTCCTGGTACCCAGAAAGGACAATTCATGGCATCCAATACTGGACTTATCGATTTTGAACACATTCCTGGACATTTCATAATGCTGACTTTACAACAGCTACTGCCTATGCTAGGCAGAAATGCTTGGTTAGTAACTCTTGACTTAAAATAGGCATACCTGCATATCCCAATAAGGGAATCATGCAGAAGATAGCTCTGCTTCAAAGCAGATTTTTTGCATTACCAATTCTCTGCACTGCCCTTTGGCTTATCGATTGTGCCCAGGGTCTTTACAGTGTGCCTGGCACCAGTAATTGCATTCTGCAGACAAAGAATCATTCAGATTTATCCTTATCTGGACGACTGTCTCATTCAAGGAGAGGACAAGGACACTCTTCTTCAACATCTGGCGTTTGTAAAAAGGCTTCTAGCATGCCTAGGGTACACCATAAACGAAAAGAAATCACAACTAGTACCCTCTCAAATGATTACATTCCTGGGTGCAAGCTTAAATACAACTGCCCAGATGGCTTACCTCACGCCAGACAAACATAGGCAACTGACAACATACTTCAAACAAATGGCAACAAAAAAACATGCAAGACAAATTCTGCAGGCTTTGGGGTTCATGGCATCCTGCATTCTACTAATTCCATATGCGAGACTGCATATGAGGAAACTTCAATGGTACCTAAAAAGTTTATGGAGTCAACATTGTCACAGTCTGGAAACAATGATTCCTCTCATTCCCTGCCTACAACAGGAGTTTTTTTGGTGGGCAGAGACATGTCACCAAAACAAGGGACGGTCATTCACTCTACCCCCTGCCACCCAAATCCTAACTACAGACGCATCAGACTATGCTTGGGGGGGCCCACCTGGCAGGGAGATGCATTCATGGCAAATGGAGCCCAAGCTAAATGCATCTGCATATCAACCAGAAAGAGATGCTAGCTGTTCAGAATGCTCTGACAGCCTTCAAGGACTTATTTCATCCAGGACAACTACTGATAAAGATGGACAACACCACAGTTATGTGATACATAAACAAGCAGGGGGGTACACATTCCTACCCCCTTTGCAGACTAGCCACGGCCTTGTGGAACACAGTCTTGACTTACCAAATACATCTTCAAGCTCAATTCCTGCCAGGAAAGCAAAATACTCTGGCAGACAACCTAAGCAGAAATCTTATGGACCCACACAAATGGAAACTGGATCCACAGATCTTCAGCATGTTAACACAGAAGTGGAGGAGCCCAGACATAGATCTATTTGCCTCTCCCCAAAATTATCAGTTGGACAAATTCTGCACAAGAACTCATCACAAAAAAGCATGGAAAGTGGATGCCCTATCCTTCAGCTGGAGAAATCTATCAGTCTATGCCTTTCCCTCTCTTCCTGTACTCTCCAAGGTCTTACTAAAAGTCAGACAGGAAAAACCAAAAATGATCCTAGTGGCTCCAGACTGGCCTCGCCAGCACTGGTACCCACTTCTAAGGAATATGTCTCAGCTTCCTCCATGGTACTTGCCTCAAATACCTCATCTACTGTCTCAACAGAACTGTGAAATTCTGCACACTCAGCTCCAAAGTTTGAATCTTGCAGCATGTCTGATCAACTAATTATTCAAACACCACCTCTCAGTAAATCTGTGATGGATGTCATTTTGGAAGCCAGAAGGCCCAGTACTAGAAAATCTTATGCTGATAAATGGAAGAGATTCTGTGCTTGGAACCAAGCACAAGGCACAGACACAGCAAAGCCCAATATTCCTCAGATTTTACAATATTTGACTGAGATGCTTGACAAGGGCCTATCCTTTTCATCAATAAAAATCCATGCCTCTGCCATCTCGGCTCATTACAACACAGAGTCTCCCCTCTTTTCTCATCCTCTGCTTAAACAGCATCTCAGAGGGGCCAAACATTTAAGGCCTCCCAGAAGATCACCAACTCCTGCATGGGACTTCAATTCTGTGCTGGAAGAACTCACCCTGCCTCCTTTTGAACCAGCAGCTACTGTGGATATAAAATTTCTATCTTGGGAAACAGCTTTTCTCTTGGCAGTCACTTCAGCTAGAAGGGTTCCAGAACTACAGGCTCTCATGGCTGTGGAGCCTTTTATTATATTTTACCCGGACAGGGTGTCCCTCAGGATCAATCTTTCTTTTATGCCTAAGGTGTTATCCAGTGTGGCTCTTAACCAGACCATTCACCTGCCAACATTTTACCCAAATCCGCAGAACAAGGGGGATCGGATTTTGCATTCATTGGATGTACACAGACAACTAAGATTCTACTTAAACAGGACAAAATCTCTAAGAACGTCTGAGCAACTACTGGTTAGCATTTGCTGCAGGGTCAGAGGGGAAGGCTATATCAAAGCAGACTATCTCTAAGTGGATAAGCCACTGCATTCGTTTCTGCTACTTGCACCATGGTAAACCTGTTTCCAAAGGGGTCAGATCACATTCCACAAGGGCTGCGTCTACTTCAGCAGCTTTTCTCAGAGGGGTTCCAACCAAAGACATTCTAGAAGCTGCTACTTGGAGCTCTGTTCATACCTTCACAAAGCATTATCATTTGCCTCTCTTCTCCAAAACCAAGGCAGGCTTTGCCACTGCAGTTCTGCAGGACCTTATAGCCGCTCCTAATGCTGTTTAGTTGCATCCTCCCATCCGTAGCTTTGGGATTCTACCCAAATGTAATGACTGCAACAGTGAAACATGAAGAACATAATACAGTTGTGTACACTTACCATAAATGTAGATGTTCGAGTGTATTCACTGTTGCAGTCTGGGTTACCCATCTGCCATCCCCCTTTCTATACCTTTTCTTTCCTTCACTTTACACAAAAGCCTTTGTGGTGTATTTGCTTTTATATGAAGGTAAAGTTTATGTTTCTAAAGGTGCATTTATATTATATTTACTGTTTATATATATATATAATTTTGCTCCCCATTTTGAGGGGCACCTGACATCTGGGTCAAGAAAAACTGAATAAAATGGCGTTGGCTTTATGTTTTATACCCCTGATGGCCTGACGTCATGGAAGAGGAGACAGCAACCGACGCAGGACCCAAGACTTTGTTATTCAGGCCGACTGAGGACAACCTGCCAGCAGATTACCCAAATGTAATGACTGCAACAGTGAATACACTCGAACATCTACATTTATGGTAAGTGTACACTACTGTACTTTTCTGTATTAAGGCCATTTTAGTGGAGTTCTCATTTCCTCATGCTGCCAGAGGAGTGTGTTAA
This sequence comes from Protopterus annectens, assembly GCF_019279795.1. Classification (NCBI taxonomy): domain Eukaryota; kingdom Metazoa; phylum Chordata; order Ceratodontiformes; family Protopteridae; genus Protopterus; species Protopterus annectens. The sequence goes on along the minus strand of NC_056743.1, from coordinate 958,968,780 downwards.
TCGTGTCTGTTATTTCCGCTGATTAAAAGCTTCATTTGAAAGTTTTGATAGGAAAACGTGCTGATTTGGTAGTTTTATCTTTAGGGTTATGATTATTTGAGGTGACTGAGCAGATTTACATTTTAAATGATTTTTTTCCATTTAAATCACAATTTTGGTACCATTTTGTATGTTAAACATTTTCTGACAGGAGTTTTTCATAAGCTTATGGTTTATTTCATGTCTAAGGCTATTTTATGCTGTTTCTAATTATTTGCAACTGAAACTAACCTTTGTTATTAAATTTGGAGGACTTTTGTGACATATATTTTGTGCTTTGAACTGTGTAACTAGAACTAATTACTTTTTATTCAGTGCAGTGTTCAGAATAGTATCCCTAGTGAAATATACTTTATATTGCTGTTTAGAGGGAGAATAGTGGGATTTGTCCATTTTTTTAGTGGGCTGACCATGTATTCTTTGGTATTGCTGTGGCTAGTTTTTGTCCCCTGACATGATGGACTCAGACGTGGTACAGCACCACCAACATCTACCCTTTGTGCACCTAAAAAACTTTGAAGTAAATGAAGAAACATGCCTTTGCCTGTAGCTTGTGACTCTGCAGTAGCCTTGGGAAGGCTGTCTGACCACTCACCTTCTTTTGCCTCCAGCTCCCCTGATGTGGTGTTAGCACTACAGCTGTGCATTACACAAGGGTCAGACATGCCCTCTGGGGCTTTACCTTTGCCTGGTTCAAGTATGAGAGAAACAAACTCTTTAGGTGCAGGGGAAGTCAAGGGTGCAGAATCTGTTACTAGTGTTGATACGTTAACACTATTAGCTGCTAATCAAAACCATACTTAACTGCATTTTATAAAGGGAGAAAATTAATCGAGCAGAATTGAGTTCAGCCTATTGATTTCTCCTGTAGACCCTTGGGAAAATTAATTGCCCACCCCTGAAATAGAAGCATATAATTCTTTTAAAGCTATTCTTGTTTTCACATCCCTTTAAAACGAAAGTTGTTAGGCATTGGAGGTAAGAAAGTGCAATCTGATGCAAACTGACTGAGTGAGTGTGGAGTAACAGTGACGGACTTTGACGGAGTTCTATTTCCTTCCTATCCTTCCTCTCTCTCCCAATTACCCCCACCACCACCACCTCTAGAGTTGTCTTGAGTGTCGCACACTCATACCTGTACAGTCCGCGGACCGTAACACAAAAAAATTGGTGGTGTTAGTCAGTAATGCGGTATTCTTAAAATGACTCAAAAAAAAAAAAGGGCAAAAAGTTGATATACACTGGTTTCAAGACTTTTGGACAAATGAATATGGCTTCATGCAACACAAAAATCTTGCTGTTTGTGCTTTATGTTGTGAAACTGTCATGTGCCGTACATCAAGTGTACAAAGAAACTATAAACCAAACATCAGTCCATGTTTATAAACTCTGAGGAGGAAAGTGAAGCCATAAAAAGGGCTGTTTCCGGCTACAAAAAAACAAACTAGTTTTTTTAGTCAAATAATTGGAACCAGAAGTAAAGCTACTGAATGTACTTACAAAATTACTGAGTGTGTGGCTTCAAATTCTAAACCTTTCACAGATGGAGAATTCATCAAGGAAACTTTTTTTGACTAGTGCTGAAATTTTGTTTAGTGACTTACCAAATAAAGAAACAATACTGTCTTGGATTTGAGAAATACCTGCATCTGCGAGATCAATCGAGAGACACATAACTGATATGGCTGAAAATGTAACTGTAAAACAGACAACAGGTTACAGTTAGCTGTTGTATTTAGTGTCGCTCTTGAGGAAAGTGTTGATGTGAATGGCATGGCATGGCTAGCAATAGTTGCATGATATTGTGATTATGACTGGATTTTTGAAGAACTGTACTGCTTGATACTTTTTTGCTGGTACAGTCAAGGGAGAGGATATTATAACTGCATTTGTAAGCTATTTCGAAAATCAGAACATTAACATAAAAAAAAAAATCTGTGTTTCTACTGATGTTGCCCCTGCGATGGAAGGAAAGAACAAAGAACTTGTTAAACTTCTTCAGGATTATATTGGACGTCATGTATTGAGCTTCTATTGCATTATACACCAGGGGAGTTTTTGTGGAAAGATTTCATCACTGTGCTTGAACTCTGTAATGGAAACTGTTGTCAAGATAGTTAACTTCATATCTTCATTGACCCACAAGCAATTCAGATCTCTTCTACAAGAAATGGGGAGCGCATATACAGACCTCCCACTGTACAGCAGTGTGTGTTGGCTTAGTTGAGATAACGTTTTGAACATATTTGTATCAAGTCTAAAAGCAGTCAAGGCTGTGCAAGCTGATGTTTCTGGCTGATATAACCAAACACCCAAATGACTTAAACTTGCATTTACAAGGACAGGGTCAAACAGTACTTGAACTTTTTGAGCAATGGAAAGGATTTGCATCAAAATTAGATCTATTTTGCCATGATATTCCCACCTACAAGTACTTTCCAAATGTAAAGGCTCGTTCAAATCGATTTACTGTCAACAGGGATTAGCTTCAGAAGTACATTGAAGTGCTCAAAGGAGAGTTTGCTAAACGAGGTCAAGACTTCCAAATTCATGGGCCCATATTTTCTTACTTATCAAGCCCGACGTAATTAATTTTATATCACCCCATTTGACCTATCTCTTTTTGAGTGGATGGATGTTGACAATTTTGAAATGCAACACATCGAATTCAAGTCATCAGAGTTATGGACGATAAAATTTGAAGAACTGCAGAAAACCTGAAGGAAACTGCTTGGAAAAGTCAGCTGCCATCCTCAACTGCTGGACATCCCTGCCTGAAGCGTTCACCTGTTTGAAGAAAGGTGCATTTGCTCTGCTTTTGTCTTTTGGCTCAACTTATACATGTGAACAAATATTCTCACACATGAAAGCTGTTTTGAGTCCAATAGAAGTTGCCTAATACCTGTGCATTCAGAAACCTGTGTGAAGCTGAAAGTTACCAATACACACCTGATATTGAACAATTAACAAGGAGAAGCAAGGACTAGGGTCCCATTAATTAATGACTCAGATAAATAATAATCAATGATTACTCATATTAAAATTTTTTAATGTATTTTATGTTTGATTTAATTGTTTTGTTCTTCAAACTATTGGACTTTCTGTCTTAACAAAGTATACATTAGACAATTTTATAATAAAATTTCAAAATGTGTTCATAACTTAAATTTTGCAAAACATATTTTTTGTATTTGTTCCTATTTATATTGAAATATTGAATAATCAACAAATAATGGAATAGTTATTTAATGTATTTTAAACATGTTAATACAAGATCAGATTAATGTGTTTCAGTGGTTGTTGTATATAAAAATATGGTGTGCTTAGGTTGGCATGCCGAATGACTTTGCAACATTACTTTGGCACAACACTGCTAAAAGGTTGCCGACCCCTGCTTTAAAGAGTGCCTGGGGGGGTGGGGGGCAGATACTGTTTTTATTTACTCATTCCCTCCAGTACAGCTGTTTTGAGTGTGTACTTTTAACAACCTGTGGGTGTGGCTTGAGTCTTAAAAAAACTGAAGTTATCACCTATGTTTCAAACAAATAGTCAAATCTCTGAAACCATAAATCTTACTAGAAAACTGTAAATGGCAAAATCTTTGAAGCCATAAGTGTTACTAGAAAACTGTAAATGGCAAACTATTCAGGATAAATTAATCTTTAAATTACATAAGCAGCATTTATTCAGTTCAGTGTTTTAAACTGGATATTATAAGCCAAAATAAAGGCAGTGAACATTAATTTTGTAATGTTGTGTGAACAGATTATGATATCTCGGTAACCATTCAATCAAGACACATACTGCTAGCAGGTTTTTCTTCATACAGTTGTGAGCTTTCATATGAGGTTATACAGTTCTGTCTGCATTACCTGAATGTAGAGATATTTAGAGAAATATGAAAATTATTACTATACAAATAAGTGTACAAATAATATTAAATATCTCTTTAACTGCATTAGGTAGGTCAAATATCAATGCAGTTGTATTTGCCATCATGCGTGCTTTAAGGTGAAATCATCTGGTACCTTGTACATAACATGGTTTTGGAATTATTCATGTAAATGTGAACAAGCAATATTTAACTCATAGAGGTGTCAGTAGGAGGTAACTGCAGATACACCTGGAAGCGCACTCTGCTGTAATTTAATGCAGCAGCTTCTGTTGGGGCAAGGATGTATGCTTGCTTGCGCAGCCAAAACTTTTCTGATAAGTTAAAGAATGAGATTATGCTGATTGTGTGATGTTCTTCATCTCACATTGCTGCAGTCCTTACACTTGGGTAGTCCGCTGTCCTCGGTCGGCCCGAATATCAAAGTATAAGGCTGACGTCGGTCAGGGCGCATTTGACTGACATCAGGACGTCAGGGTACAAATGCGCATGACCGACGTCATATCCTCAGTCTTTTTTGCCGCATGGTCCGATGCAGAAGCAGCATTGCAAGTGCCGGTTGGCGTTCTGAGATTTTTCGATTTAGAAGTTTCAGACCGAGTTCAAAGTTGGCTAAGTACCCCGTTGGGGAATGTTTTAGTTTTTTCTTGCCTCAGTCATTTACCGGATGTCAGAAAAAGTCAATAATTGCATTTCTTGTGGGAAACAGATACCGCATAGAGATTATCATACTTTGTGTATTCCTTGCTTAGGGCCTGAGCACGACGTTGTTGGCTGTCGCTCTTGTGCTAGATTTAATAAACGCACTATAAAGAGAAGGTTGGATTGTGCAAGGTTAGTCTTTGGGAAGCGGTGCAACTATAAAATGCCGTCGGATGCTCCGACGCCCGCTTCTTTGAAGAAGCGCAAGGACAAGGCAGTTAAACCTAGGCTAGAAGAACCGTCTGTACCAGACGCCGGTTCTTTAGAGGTGTCGGTGGAGCCGGTGGCTCCTCCGGAGGTTTCTTTATGTTCCCAGGGTGAGACCTTATTATTGCAAGATGTGGCCTCTCAGGAGACAAGTCAGGCTGAGGGGGCTTCTCAGGTTACTATACTCCCCTCCCTTCCTAAGGTGACTAGGCCCTCTCCTTCTCTTTCAAAGGCTTCTCCCAGGGGCAGGCCAGGTTTAGCTTCAGTTGGTGTTACCCCTAGCTCTTCAGGTACTGTGCCCAAGAAGCATATGCTTAAAATGGCAGAAGATTTGATTACTTTGATTAGGGGTTCTATGCCCCCTCCTGATAAGAGACCTAGGGTGGAGCCTGAGCTGGGGGGTTTGAGCAGGCTTCAGATGTTTCAGAGTCTTCGGCTGAAGACTTGCAGGAGTACTCTCCTTATTCTGATTCTGATGTGGATGATTCTACTCCTTCTGCTACTCCTCCTGAGGATTTTTCTTTTTAAGGCTTAGGGAATTTCTGTTTTTACCCCAGCATAGGCCTTTGGCTATACCTCCTGTTTTGGATGTAGTGGAAGATGTTTTTACAGAGGCTTCTCTTAATCCTGATTCTTTGCCTCCTGCTCCTTTTAAGCCGGATAGGTATTACAGGGTGCCTGAAGCTCATAAGTATCTTTTTAAGAGTCCTAGGGCAGACCCAGAAACTGTTAGCCAGGGGCCTAAAGGTGTTAAGGCTTCTGTTGTTAAAAATCCGGTTCCTGCAGACAAGGAGGCTAGGGCCTTGGATAGATGGGGAAAGAAAGTCTATACTTCTTCCACTCTTGCTATGAGGGCTCTGAATTGCCAGTTTCACATGTTGAAATACCAAAACTATCTCCTTTCACAATTGAAGTCTAAGGTTGATGCTCTGGCAGTAGGTATTGATTGTAAAGAGTTGCAAGATTTAGTGCATGTTTCTGAACAGGTGGGTAAGCATTCTTTGCAATGTGGTTTTGATGCTGTACAGGCCTCGAATAGGGTGGCTGCCACTGGGTCAGTTCTTCGCAGGCATGCCTGGCTGAGGGATCAGAATTTGTCTGTCTGAACATGTTAAAACAAGGATTTTAGATGCTCCTTTACAATCTGACGTGTTGTTTGGTCCTCCTGTTGAGACAGTTTTAAAGAAAATGGAAGACAAGGCTAAGTCTATGCAGACTGTTAAAGATTTTTTGCAGGTCCAGCCTCCAAAGTTTAGTAGAAATTGGCCTACTAAAGGGTGGACGTATCCTTCTTATGATTCCCAGTCTAGGGGTAGATCTAGACGTGGTAAGGGCAGAGCTCAGGGCTCTTTCAGGCCTAGAACAGGGAGTTCTCCTGCACAGGCTTCGGGTGAGGGCAGGGGTCAGTCCTTTCGTAAGCAGACCCAATGACCTACCTTTTCAGCTGCCAGAGCCTGCTCGTCTGGCAGCACCTTTGGGAGGAAGGTTGGCACTTTTCAAAGAAAATTGGAGTTTAATTACCCAGGACAGATGGGTATTGGATATCATACACCACGGCTACAGGTTTTATTTCCATACCTTGCCTCCTTTCAAAGGCATGCCAGACGTTCCTCCTCAACAAAGACTAGAGGCTCACAAACAGGTTTCTCTGTTGCTCCAACTAGGGGCCATACAGCCGGTCCCTCTGCCAGAAGTGGGCCTAGGATTTTATTCTCGCCTGTTCCTAGTACCAAAGAAGGGGAACACGTGGAGACCAATTTTGGATTTATCTATCCTCAACACTTATCTGGACATTCCCAAGTTCAAAATGTTGACGTTGCAGCAGCTTTTACCTCTGCTGGGCAAAGATCATTGGATGGTAACTTTGGATCTCAAGGAGGCTTACCTTCATGTTCCTATCAGACTAAGTTGCAGAAAGTATTTGCGTTTTCGAGCTGGGACTTCTCACTATCAGTTCTCTGCATTGCCCTTTGGCTTATCTACTGCGCCCAGAGTGTTCACGAAAGTTCTGGCTCCAGTGATAGCTTTCTTCAGATTAAAAGGAATACAGATCTATCCTTATTTGGACGACTGCCTCATTCTGGCTCAAGGAAGAGAAGAGCTTCTTCATCATTTGGAATATGTGATAGCAGTGCTAAGATGCCTAGGGTATTCTGTGAACGAAATAAAGTCCAGTCTAGTACCCTCTCAAGACATGTGCTTTCTGGGTGTGAGACTGAATACAGCATCCCAGATGGCCTTTTTAACCCCGGACAAACAAAAGAGTCTATCCCTTTACTTCCATCAACTATCTCATCAGTCCGGGCTGACTGCAAGGACAGTCCTTCAAGCCTTAGGGTTCATGGCATCTTGTATTCTGGTGCTTCCCAATGCCAAACTGCATATGAGGAAGCTACAATGGTATCTCAAAATGTATGGACACAGCACTGCCAGGATCTGGACACTGTCATTCAAATAATACCTTGCATTCAAAAGGAATTTTTGTGGTGGGCTCAGGAATGTCACCTAAACAAGGGACTCTCTGTGACCCGGCCAGAGGCGAGTCAGATTTTAACGACAGATGCCTCAGACAAAGCTTGGGGAGCTCATCTAAATGGAAAGTGGATACAAAACAAGTGGCCTGTCGGACTACAACATCTACATATCAACATGAAGGAGATGTTAGCAGTCCAGTTTGCATTAATAGCTTTCAAGGAATTACTTCTTCCAGGACAGGTGTTGATTCTAACAGACAACACAACTGTCATGTGGTACACCAACAAGCAAGGGGGAACGCATTCTTATCCTCTATGCAGGCAAGCAATGATTTTGTGGGAGACTGCTCTCAGTTTACAGCTCAATCTTCAGGCAAGGTTTCTGCCAGGAGCACAGAACTCCTTAGCAGATGTGTTGAGCAGACGAATTATGGATCCCCACGAGTGGAAATTGGATCCTCATGTATTTCTGAAATTGACAGTGTCATGGAGAACTCCAGACATAGATCTGTTTGCTTCTCCACTAAACCATCAGCTGCCAAAGTTTTGCACAAAAAGGTTTCATCCCACAGCTTGGAGAGTGGATGCTCTTTCTTTCAATTGGAGCAATCTTCATGTGTATGCCTTTCCACCTCTGCCTCTCCTCCCAAAGGTACTTCTAAAGGTCAGACAGGACAAGCCAAGGATGATTTTAATAGCTCCAGATTGGCCTCGACAGCACTGGTACCCATTACTGAGAAGTCTAGTATGGAAGCCTCCATGGCCCTTGCCTTCGATTCCACACCTGTTGTCACAGGAGGACAGCCATTTGCTCAATGTCAAGCTTCACTCTCTGCACCTAACAGCCTGGCATATTCTGTTTTGAACCATAGTGGGCCTCCACTTCCTCAGCAAGTTTTGAATGTTATTTTGAAGCTAGGAGGCCTAGTACAAGGAAAGTGTCTGGATAAATGGAAGAGATTTTTATTTTGGAGTGCAGCAAAAGATTTTGATGTTTCTGGGCCTAATTTGAGTGTGGCTCTTCAATATCTTACTGAGTTACTGGACAAAGGTTTGTCTTTCTCTTCTATTAAGGTTCATGCTGCAGCAATTTCGCTCACTATGATTGTGACCCACCATTGTTTTCTCATCCTTTGTTCAAGCAATTTCTTAGAGGGGCAAAGAATATAAGACCCCACCTAAAAGCTCCTGCTCCTGCTTGGGATCTCAATTTTGTGTTGGAGAAACTCACTCTACAACCTTTTGAGCCTGCAGCTACTGCTGAGTTGAAATATTTATCATGGAAGACTGCTTTTTTGTTGGCCATTACCTCTGCAAGAAGGGTTTCTGAATTACAGGCCCTTATGGCGGTTGAGCCTTTCTTGATTTTCCATAAGGATAGGGTATCATTACGTACTAATCCTTCCTTTATGCCTAAGGTGGTTTCTAGTGTGGCTTTAAACCAAACTATTCATTTGCCTACTTTTTATGCAAATCCCCAAAATAAAGGGGAAAAGATTTTGCACACTTTAGATGTTCACAGGCAGTTGCGTTATTATTTGGACAGAACTAAAGGGTTCAGGCAGTCTCAGCAGTTGTTTGTTTCTTTTGCTTTGAGTTCTCAGGGCAAGCCTGTGTCAAAACAAACTATTTCTAAGTGGATTGGGTTTTGCATTGCTTTCTGTTATTCCCATCATGGCAAGGAGATTCCAGCTGGGATTAGGCCTCATTCCACTAGAGCTACTGCCACTTCAACAGCTTTTTTGAGGGCAGTGGCAACCAAGGATATTTTGGAGGCAGCTACTTGGAGTTCTGTGCATACTTTCTCTAGGCATTATCACCTGCCACTTTACTCTAAGTCCAGGGCTGGTTTTGCCACTGCTGTTTTGCAGGGCATTTTGGCAGCTCCTGCTTCCTTGTAGTTAGCCATCCTCCCTTACCTCTGCTTTGGGATTCTACCCAAGTGTAAGGACTGCAGCAATGTGAGATGAAGAACATAGTACAGTTTTGTACCTACCATAAATGTAGATGTTCAAGATCCACATTGCTGCAGTCCAATTTACCCTCCCTCCTTCCCTCTGTAGTTAGAGGTGGTTGTGTGGGTTGGGTTGTACATATTGTGTATATTGTATATATTGTACATATAGTTAGTGCAAGGGTGGTTGGTTGGTTGTTTGCTGTCTTTTGGTTTTGACCTTTATTTTTAGGGTCTTCTGACATCTGGGGCAAGAAAAGACTGAGGATATGACGTCGGTCATGCGCATTTGTACCCTGACGTCCTGATGTCAGTCAAATGCGCCCTGACCGACGTCAGCCTTATACTTTGATATTCGGGACGACCGAGGACAGCGGACTACCCAAGTGTAAGGACTGCAGCAATGTGGATCTTCGAACATCTACATTTATGGTAGGTACAAAACTGTACTTTTGATACAGCAGCTAATCAGATCATGGGATGACAGAGGTTAACTGATGCAAGAGGTCAAAAATGTTTCATATTCCCAAGTTTTCCTCCAGTAAGCAAGATCATTTTCGGTGGTCCAACAAACAAGTCTCATCTGAAAAAAAGTAAGGCACCAAAATGAAATGGCAGGACAAAAACCCTGCCAGACCTAACAAGAGAGGTTGTGTTCCCAAAAAATGATAACCCACCCCCAACCTATGATTATGCTGAGACTCTGCATGCGGCATTCCCAAGTTCCTCTCTGGGTTAGCTGTCAACAAGGCAGCCTGGCTGTCAATGGTTTTCAGTACATGGGTGCTCACCATCGTTGGCAGACGTTACAAGTGGTAGTGGAAAGAACATCCACCTCTGTTTAGCATTCTTCCCCCTCATTTGCTGGACCAGACTTTACTTCCTGTACTCCATCACATGCTGGGCACAGGGGTCATAGAGCCGGTCCCTCCTTTGGAGAGAATGAAAGATTTCTACTCCAGAAATTTCCTGGTCCCCAGAAGAGAACTATTGTGGAGACCAGTGTTGGATCTATCCTTTCTGAATACTTTTGTCAAGGTCCCCAAGTTCAAGATGGTCACCCTGCACACAATGCTTCATCTTCTGTTGGTCCACTGTTTCATGGTGACCCAGGATTTGAAGGATGCTTATCATATCCCCATTGCTTATTGCTTCAGGAGCTGTCTGAGATTTGTTGCATCTGGTTATGCTACTTTCTCTGCATTGCCATTTGGGCTGTCATCTGCACATCATTTTATGAAATGCATTGCTCCAGTAGTGGCCCACAGCCAAACTCTTTGCATTCACATTTTTCCTTACTCGGATGACTTGCTGATCTGGGCAGAGTCTGCATCCCGGTGTCTGGAATTAATAGGGAAGGTCTCAACCTTACTCTGTCAGCTAGGGTAAAAGTTGAACCTTCCAAAGTCTTGCCTGATGCCCTCAGAAAGACTCGTCTTTCTGGGGTTACTTGTCAACACCAACATGAGAACGGCTTTTTTCCCAAAGACAAGGCCATGCCTTCGAGATGATTCATCAATTCACCAGGAGGAACGTTGCTTCAGCAAGAGAGTTCCTAAAAATTCTAGGGCTAATGGCATCCGTGATTCTCCTGGTACCACTGATCTGTCTCCACACAGGAAAAACTCCGTGATATGTGCAAAACTATTGGACCCAGCACCAATATTCCCTAGAATCTCAGCTGCTGGTGCTGCTCTTCATCAGACGAGAGTTACAGTGGTGGAGAACACAGTTGAGTTATCAGTCCAGGGCATCCCTTTTTCTCACCTGTTCCAACATAATCTGCCCAAACAGATTCATCCACCTTCGCCTGGAGAGCTGCATCAATGCAATTTGCAAGTGCAGGCAACTTGGAGTCTCAAGGACAGACAGAAGCACATCATTATCAAGAAAATATTGGCAGTGATCCATGCCTGAAAGTCTTTTCCCACCTGTGGACTGTAGGGCCTCTTCTTGTGGTACTTTAATAAACAGGGCCATATCCTGTATCCTTGTTAGCAATGAAGGTGTTCTCTTGAGTCTAAAAGCAACATACATCCCATTAGAGCAAAATATTGTGGCAGACAGTCTGTGTAGATCCTGAGCAGACCCGCATGAGTGGCAGCTCAAGACAGTGGTGTTCCAGGATCTAGTCCAGATGTGAGGAATGCCTCAAATTGATCTGTTCACCTCTTGCAAAGCAGACAACTGCAGAAATTATATTCCAGACATCCTTGTGGCCATGCTTAGAGGACAGACACATTCACATTCCCTGTGATGGAAATGATCCTATATGCATTTCAACCCTTTCACTGAACACAAGGTACTTCTGAAGGTTCAGAAAGAAATACAAATGGTCATTGTGGTGACCCCGTATTGGCCCAGGCAATCTTGGTTCTCCCTTATAATGTTATTGGCCAAGGGCAATTACCACAGACTTCCTCACACCCTGGATTTGCTTACACAGTCTCAGGGGTGACTGGTGCACCCCAATTTAGACTACATCTGACAGCCTGAATGATTCAGTCTTGACTCCATTTAGGTACATTTCATGAGGATGCTACTGTTAAATTTTTTGTTTACAAATGGATGAGGTTTCCTAAGTGGTGCCTAAGGGATAACAGTCGTTTGATGTTAACATTTCTCTGGTCTTGAAATATTTGAGTGAACTACTTAGGGGTGGGTTATCGTATGCATCCATTAAGGCGCATTTAACAACCATCTCTCCTTGTCTGCTAGTGTCTCCCCTTTTTCTTCTGTTGTGGTAAAACAGCTCATGAAAGGAGTATTGCATCTGAGACCTCCTCCTAAGCAAATTTTTCCTTTGTGGGATCTCATCTGTGTCCTGGAAAAAATTGACCTTGCCACCTTTCAAACCTGCCATTCAGGTTTATCCGAAGTCTTTAATGTAGAAGACTGATGTTCTTCATGTTTCACTGTTGCAGTCATCACATTAGGGTCATCCTTGCCAGGGTAGACCTCAGCCGGCCCGAATACCAGAGGCTTAGTATTTCTGCGTTGGTTGCTGTCGCCTGAGGACTGACGTCCGGTAGTCATTAGTATAAAGTAAGGCAGCCGACACCATTACATCAGTCTTTCTTACCGTGGAGCCCAAAGCAGAAGCAGTTCGCATGAGTGCCGGTTGGCCGCTACCTGAATATTCATCTCCGAATTGAAGTTGAAGTCTTTTAAAGCTAAGTATCCCATTGGGGATAACCGATGTCAGAAAAAGTTAACAATTGTCTCGCCTTTGGAAAGCAAATACCAGAGAGAGAACTTCCCCTCTTACTGTGTCACTTGTTTAGGCCCAGACCACGACGTCCCCCATTGTCGCTTCTGTGCTTTGTTCAACGCCAGAACTATCCGTTGTCAGGCCCTTTTTGTAGCCAGATATTTTCTTTTAGTCTACGAATTCCGATATGACTTCGATAAGCCATCCAAGAGCAGATCTTCCGAAAAAACATAAAGGTAAAGACAGAGACAGACAGCACAGGTCCAAACCTACAGACGACACTTCCGTTAAGCTAATAATCAGTCCCGATACTCAGTGAGTTTCTTTCGCAGCCCCTGATGCCCGCTTCTGTTGATTTGCAGGCCACTACCGAGACCCTTTCGGAGTCTGGTATGCCGCAATACTCTTCTTTGACTAAGGATCCTGTGGTCGTCTCTACCTTGGATGAGTCCAGAGCCTCTGAGCAGGCACCGGCTTCCGAGGAAGTCCTTTGCACTATCAAATCTCGACACAAACCGACGTCTTCTTTCACAACTACCGTTCTTTCAAAACTGACGAGTTTCTTAGGCCCTGGGTTCAAACCACTCCCAAAAAACCGACGACCCACTCTCAGGCACCTGCTACCTTGCCTCAGTCTCAAATGCTTAAAATGGCAGAACACCTTACATGCTGATCAGGGGGAAGCCAAGCTACCCCCTCAAAAAGGAAAAGAGATCTCTCCCACTGTAGATGTTCTTCATTCCACATTGCTGCAGTCCTAACTATTGGGTAGTCCGCTGTCCAGTCGGCCCGAATACCAAAGTATATGGCTGACGTCGGTCACGGCGCATTAGACTGACGTCAGTACGTCAGGGTACTAATGCGCATGACCGACGTCATATCCCCAGTCTTTTTTGCCGCATGGTCCGATGCAGAAGCAGTTTTTGCGAGTGCAGGTTGGCGTTCTGAAAGTTTCTGAAGACAGAGTTTCAGACCGAATCAAAGTTGGCTAAGTACCCCGTTGGGGAATATTTTGGTTTTTTCTTGCCTCAGTATTTAACCGGATGTCAGAAAAAGTGAATAACTGTATTTCTTGTGGGAAACAGATACCTCATAGGGATTACCATACTTTGTGTATACCTTGTTTAGGGCCTGAGCACGACGTTGTTGGATGCCGCTCTTGTGCTAGATTTAACAAACGCACTATTAAGAGAAGGTTAGACTGTGCCAGGTTAGTGTTTGGGAAGCGTTGTAATTATAAAATGCCGTCGGATGCTCCGCCGCTTCAGCCAAAAGCGCAAGGACAAAGCAGGGAAGCCTAGAATGGAAGAACCGACAGTCCCGGACGTCGGTTCTTTAGAAGGCTCAGTGGAGCCGGAGGTACTGCCAGGAGTTTCTTTGGAGTCTCAGGGAGAAACTTTACTGTTACAGGATGTGTCCTCTCAGGAAGTAGGCCAGGCTGAAGGGGCTTCTCAGGTGGCTGTTCTTCCCCCTCTTCCTAAGGTGGTTAAGGCCTCGCCTTCTGTTTCTAAGGCTTCTTTAAGAGGCAGGCCTACTTTAGCTTTAGTGGGGGTTTCTCCGAGTGTTTCAGGGTCTTTGCCTAAGAAGCATATGCTAAAAATGGCAGAGGATTTGATTACAATGATTAGAGGTTCTATGCCCCCTCCTGATAAGAGGCCTAGGGTGGAACCTGAGTTTGAGAGTTTTGAGCAATGTTCGAGGCTTCTGAGTCTTCGACTGAAGACTTGCAGGAGTATCCTCCTTATTCTGATTCTGATGTGGATGATTCTACTCCTTCAGCTTCTCCTGAGGATTTTTCCTTTTCAGAGACTCTGCATTCCATGAGGGAGCATTTTAAATGGGAAGGTCAAGATTTCTCTGATTCCAGGAAGAGGCTTAGAGAATTCTTGTTTTTGCCCCAGCATAGGCCTTTAGCTATACCTCCTGTTCTGAATGTGGTAGAAGATGTTTTTGCAGAGGCTTCACTAAATCCTGATTCTTTGCCTCCTGCCCCAGTTAAACCGGATAGGTACTATAGGGTACCTGACGCCCATAAGTATCTTTTTAAGAGTCCTAGGGCAGACCCAGAAACTGTCTCTCAGGGGCCTAAAGGTGTGAAGGCTTCTGTGGTTAAAAATCCTGTTCCTCCTGATAAAGAGGCAAGGGCTTTGGATAGATGGGGAAAGAAAGTGTACACTTCCTCCACTTTAGCCATGAGGGCGTTGAATTGTCAGTTTCATATGTTAAAATATCAGAATTATCTCCTTTCACAATTGAAGTCTAAGGTGGATGCTCTGGCTGAAGGTATTGAGTGTAAAGAGTTGCAGGATTTAGTTCATGTTTCTGAACAAGTGGGAAAACATTCCTTGCAGTGTGGTTTCGATGCTGTGCAGGCCTCCTCGAGGGTGGCTGCCACTGGTTCTGTTCTTCGTAGGCACGCCTGGTTGAGAGATCAGAACTTAGCTGAGCATGTTAAGACAAGGATTTTGGATGCTCCCTTACAGTCTGATGTGTTGTTTGGTTCGCCTGTGGAAGCAGTTTTAAAGAAAATGGAGGACAAGGCTAAGTCTATGCAAACTGTTAAGGATTTTTTGCAGGTGCAGCCTCCAAGTTTAGTAGAAATTGGCCTACTAAGGGGTGGACTTATCCTGCTTATGATTCCCAGTCTAGGGGTAGGTCTAGACGTGGTAGGGGCAGAGCTCAAGGTTCTTTTAGGCCTAGGACAGGAGTTCACCTGCTCAGACTTCTGGTGAGGGCAGGGGTCAGTCCTTTCGTAAGCAGACCCAATGACCTGCCTTTTCAGCTGCAAGTACATTCTCGCCTGGCAGCACCTCTGGGAGGAAGGCTGTCTCTTTTCAAAGAAAATTGGGATTTAATTACCCAAGACAGATGGGTTCTGGATATCATTCACCACGGTTACAGGTTTTATTTCCATACCTTGCCTCCTTTCAAAGGCATGCCAGACATTCCTCCTCTACAAAGAACAGAGGCTCACAAGCAAATTTCTCTGTTGCTCCAAATAGGGGCCATTCAGTCAGTTCCTGTGCCAGAAAGGGGCCTAGGATTTTATTCTCGCCTGTTCCTAGTACCAAAGAAGGGGAACACGTGGAGACCAATTTTGGATTTATCTATCCTCAACACTTATCTGGACATTCCCAAGTTCAAAATGCTGACGTTACAACAGCTTTTACCTCTGCTGGGCAAAGATCACTGGATGGTAACTTTAGATCTCAAGGAAGCTTACCTTCATGTGCCTATAAGACTACGTTGCAGGAAGTATCTGCGTTTCGAGCTGGAAATTCTCATTATCAGTTCTCTGCATTGCCCTTTGGCTTATCTACTGCCCAGAGTATTCACAAAGGTTCTGGCTCCAGTGATAGCTTACTTCAGGCTAAAAGGAATTCAAATCTATCCTTACTTGGACGACTGCCTGATTCTGGCTCAGGAAAAGGAAGACCTTTACAGCATTTGGAATATGTCATAGCAGTGCTAAGATGCCTAGGGTATTCTGTGAACGAAATAAAGTCCAGTCTAGTACCCTCTCAAGACATGTGCTTTCTGGGTGTGAGACTGAATACAGCAGCCCAGATGGCCTTTTAACCCCGGACAAACAACAGAATCTTTCCAGTTACTTCCATCAACTATCTCTTCAGTCCGGGCTGACTGCAAGGACAGTCCTTCAAGCCTTAGGGTTCATGGCATCTTGTATTCTGGTGCTTCCCAATGCCAAACTGCATATGAGGAAGCTACAATGGGATCTCAAAATCTATGGACACAGCACTGCCAGGATTTGGACACTGTCATTCAAATAATACCTTGCATTCAAAAGGAATTTTTGTGGTGGGCTCAGGAATGTCACCTAAACAAGGGACTCTCTGTGACCCAGCCAGAGGCGAGTCAGATTCTAACGACAGATGCCTCAGACATTGCTTGGGGAGCTCATCTAAATGGAAAGTGGATACAAGACAAGTGGCCTGCCAGACTACAGCATCTACATATCAACATGAAAGAGATGTTAGCAGTCCAGTTTGCATTAATGGCTTTCAAGGAGTTACTTCTTCCAGGGCAGGTGTTGATTCTAACAGACAACACAACTGTCATGTGGTACATCAACAAACAAGGGGGAACACATTCTTACCCATTGTGCAGGCAAGCAATGATTTTATGGGAGACTGCGCTCAGCTTGCAACTAACTCTTCAGGCAAGGTTTCTGCCGGAGCACAGAACTCCTTAGCAGATGTGTTAAGCAGACAAATCATGGATCCCCACGAGTGGAAACTGGATCTTCATGTATTTCAAAAATTGACAGTGTCATGGGGAACTCCAGACATAGATCTGTTCGCTTCTCCACTAAACCACCAGCTGCCAAAGTTTTGCACGAAGGGATTTCATCACACAGCTTGGAAAGTGGATGCTCTTTCTTTCAGTTGGAAAAATCTTCATGTGTATGCTTTTCCACCTCTGCCTCTTCTCCCAAAGTGCTTCTAAAGGTCAGACAAGACAAGCCAAGGATGATTTTAATAGCTCCAGATTGGCCTCGGCAGCACTGGTACCCATTACTGAGGAGTCTGGTAAGGAAGCCTCCATGGCCTTTACCCTTGATTCCACACCTGTTGTCTCAGAGGGACGGTCATCTGCTCAATGTCAAGCTTCACTCTCTTCATCTAACAGCCTGGCATATTCTGCTTTGAAAGACAGCAGGTCTCAACTTCCTCAACAAGTTTTAAATGTGATTATGGAAGCCAGAAGACCTAGTACAAGGAAAGTGTACGCAGAAAAATGGAAGAGATTTTTATTTTGGACTGCAGCAAAGAATTTGGAGATTTCTGAGCCTAATTTGAGTGTGGCTCTTCAATATCTTACTGAGTTATTGGACAAAGGTTTGTCTTTCTCTTCCATTAAGATTCATGCTGCAGCAATTTCAGCTCACTATGATTGTGACCCACCATTGTTTTCACATCCTTTGTTCAAGCAATTTCTTAGAGGGGCAAAGAATATAAGACCCCCACGTAGAGCTCCTACTCCTGCTTGGGATCTCAATTTTGTGTTGGAGAAACTTACTCTACAACCTTTTGAGCCTGCTACTGCTGAACTGAAATACTTGTCATGGAAGACTGCTTTTTTGTTGACCATTACTTCTGCAAGAAGGGTTTCTGAGTTACAGGCCCTTATGGCGGTTGAGCCTTTTTTGATTTTTCATAAGGATAGGGTATCATTACGTACTAATCCTTCCTTTATGCCTAAGGTGGTTTCTAGTGTGGCTTTAAACCAAACTATTCATTTGCCTACTTTCTATGCAGATCCCCAAAATAAAGGGGAAAAGATTTTGCACACTTTAGATGTACACAGGCAATTGCGTTATTATTTAAGCAGAACTAAGGATTTTAGGCAGTCTCAGCAGTTGTTTGTTTCTTTTGCTTTGAGTTCGCAGGGCAAGCCTGTGTCAAAACAAACTATTTCTAGGTGGATTGGGTTTTGCATTGCATTTTGTTATTCCCATCATGGTAAGGAGATTCCAGCTGGGATTAGGCCTCATTCCACTAGGGCTACTGCCACTTCAACAGCATTTCTAAGGGGGGTGGCAACTAAGGATATTCTGAAGGCAGCTACTTGGAGTTCAGTGCATACTTTCTCTAAGCATTACCACCTTCCTCTCTATTCTAAGTCTAGGGCTGGTTTTGCCACAGCTATTTTGCAAGGCATATTATCAGCTCCTGCTTCCTTATGATTTGCCAGCCTCCCTTACCTCTGCTTTGGGATTCTACCCAATAGTTAGGACTGCAGCAATGTGGAATGAAGAACATAGTACAGTTTTGTACCTACCATAAATGTAGATGTTCGAGGATCCACATTGCTGCAGTCCAATTTACCCTCCCTCCTTCCCCTCTGTGTTTAGGGGTGGTTGTGTAGGTGAGGTTATGTTCTGGTACTTTTGTATATATTGTACATATTTTTGGTGCAGGTATGTTTGGTGTTTTTGGTTTTGGCCTTGTCTTTTTAGGGTCTTCTGACATCTGGGGCAAGAAAAGACTTGAGGATATGACGTCGGTCATGCGCATTAGTACCCTGACGTACTGACGTCAGTCTAATGCGCCGTGACCGACGTCAGCCATATACTTTGGTATTCGGGCCGACTGGACAGCGGACTACCCAATAGTTAGGACTGCAGCAATGTGGATCCTCGAACATCTACATTTATGGTAGGTACAAAACTGTACTTTTTGTCTGAACAAGAGTCAGGTGAATCTGATGCATCTGACTATGAATACATGCAACCCCTCTCCAGTGGATTCTGATGCAGTGGAATCCATTCCTTCAGTCTCTCCCCCAGATGATTTTTCCTTTGGGGAAACCCTGCATACTTTAAGGGAGCATTTCCAGTGGGAGAGTCAGGACTACCCTCAGCTTAAAAAGAGACTCAGGGAATTCTTAGATCTTCCGCAACAGACCATTGGCCATCCCCCAGTCCTGGATGCTGTGGATGATGTTTTCCTTGAATCCATCTTGACTCCTGATACTCTTCCTACTGCTCCTAGAAAACCTGACAGGCACTATAGAGTCCCTGACTCACACACATATCTTTTTAAAAAAAAATGCTGTATCTTCTTCCATGATGTCAGGTTGTCGGGGTATAAAACATGCAGCCAACGCCATTACATCAGTCTTTCTTGCCGCATGGTGCCCGAAGCAGAAGCAGTTCGCAAGTGCCGGTTGGCCGACTCCTGAAATTTTTGTTTTCAAGTTTCAGAACCGAAGTCTTCAAAAAAGCTAAGTACTCCGTTGGGGATCTTTTTTCTTGCTCTAAACCAATGTCAGTAAAAGTTAACAGTTGTATTACCGTTGGAAAGCAAATACCTCATAAAGATTTTCATTCATACTGCATAACCTGGACTGCAACAGTGAATACACATGAACATCTAAATTTATAGTAAGTGTACACAACTGTACTATGTTCTTCTTGTTTCACTGCTGCAGTCATTACATTTGGGTAATCTTGCTGGTAGGTTGCCCTCAGCCGGCCTGAATTCCAAAGTCTTGGGTCCTGCGTCGGCTGCTGTCGCCCCTTCCCTGACGTCAGGTCGTCAGGGGTATAAAAGAAGCAGCCGATGCCATTTTCTCCAGTCTTTCTTGCCACGCAGTGCCTGAAGCAGAATCAGTTCACAAATGCTGGTCAGCCGACTCCTGAGATTTTCATGTTTGAGTTTCAGATCCAAAGTCTTCAATAAAGCTAAGTGCCCCGTTGGGGAAACTTTTTTCTTGCTCCAGACCGATGTCAGAAAAAGTTAATAATTGTATTTCTTGTGGAAAGCAAATACCTCATAAGGATTTTCGTTCTTACTTTTTTATTCTTACTGTATTCCTTCCTTGCCTAAGGATTTTCATTCTTACTGTATTCCTTGCCAAGGCCCTGATCACAACGTTACTGGTTGCCGGTTTTGTGCTAGATTTAACCAACGCACTATTAAGCGTCGGTATGATTTTGCTTTAAACTTTTTTGGACGCCGGTTTAATTATCCTGAAATGTCGTCGGACGGCCATCCGACTACCGGAGTTTACAAAAAACGCAAAGAAAAGGATAGAGAAAAACAACCGAGGCCCAAAACCGTAGACGAAGCTTCTCCTAAGCCAGTCGCCGGTTCGCCGGTTCTCAGTGAGGCTCTTTCGCAGCCCATGACACCTGCTACTTTAGAGTCGCAGGCTGCTATCAACTCCCACGTGGAGTCGGCCATGCCGCTGGATACTCAAGGTATTGGAGCCTCGGATGCTAATCCCTCAGATGGGTCTGGAGCTGCTGAACAGGTACCGGCTTCTGAGGGTTTATTCAGACCTAAACATCTTTACATTAAAACGACTTCAGCTTCAAAGGCAAAGACTAAAGCACCTTCTAAAGCAAGGAAACAAACTCAAGAGCCACGTGGACAGGCCTCCATGCCCAAAAAACAGATGCTCAAAATGGCCGAAGACTTGATTACCTTGATCAGGGGTGCCCATCCCCCTCC
The DNA here is from genome assembly GCF_019279795.1 of Protopterus annectens. Taxonomy (NCBI): domain Eukaryota; kingdom Metazoa; phylum Chordata; order Ceratodontiformes; family Protopteridae; genus Protopterus; species Protopterus annectens. The sequence continues at coordinate 958,948,322 of NC_056743.1, read as the reverse complement.
TGATAAGAGGCCTAGGCAAGACACTGACTATGGATCTTCAGATCAGGTTTCTATTTCTTGTGATTCCTCTTCTGATGAGGAATATTCTCTTCCCCCTATGAGGATTCTGATGCTGAAAAATCTATACCTTCAGCATCTCCTCCTGAGGACTATTCCTTTGCGGAAACCTTACATACCACGAGGGAGCATTTCCACTGGGAGAGCCAAGATTTTTCAGAATCTAAAAAGAGGCTCAGGGATTTTCATTTACTACCTCAGCACAGGCCTCTAGCCATTCCACCTGTGTTAGACATTGTAGATGTGTTTTTGGAGTCCAGTCTGACCCCTGACTCCTTACCCCCAGCTCCTGTTGAGCCTGACAGATATTACAGGGTTCCTGACTCACACAAATTTCTTTTTAAAAACCCTGCTGCTGACCCAGAAACTATTTCACAGGGTCCAAAGGGTGTTGAGGTTTCCACTGCAAAAAAAACAACCCTCTCTGACAAAGATTCAAGGGCACTGGATAGATGGGGAAAAAATGTTTACACATCTGCAAGTTTGGCTATAAGGGCCTTAAACTGTCAATTTCATATGCTTAAGTATCAGCAACATGTCATGGGATTGCTTAAACAGAAAATATTGTTAAATTCAGAATGTGCAGAAAACAAGGAAATGCAGGATTTATTGTATGCAGCAGAACAAGTTGGAAAACATACTTTGCAATGTGGTTTTGATTCTTTGGAGGCCTCCTGCAGGGCAGTTACGGTTCTGTAATTAGGAGGCATGCTTGGTTAAAGGAACAAAATCTGCCTGATCATGTTAAAGTTAAATTGCTAGATGCACCTTTACAGCATGATACTTGGTGTTAAGGCAGAAGAGGTTCTAAAGAAAATGGAGGACAAAGCTAAATCTATGCAAACTGTCAAGTAATTTTTACAAGTACAGCCACCTAGGTTCAGTAGACACTGGCCTACAAAAAATTGGTCCTTTCCTGTGTCAGACAGACCTCAAAGGGGCAGATCCAGATGCCCTAGGGGCAGATCCCAGGCCCAAGGTTCTTATAGGCCCAAGCAATGGGGTGCTTCTACCTCCAAAGCTGGAGAAGATAGATCACAGACGTACAGAAAACAGTCCCAATGACTTCCCCCTGCCTGCACCAAGCACTTATCTTCTGGCAGCACCCTTAGGGGGAAAATTAGCAATTTTTGTTCAAAATTGGCACATCGTAACCCAGGACAAGTAGGTTCTAAACATAGTGTCACAAGGCTACAAATTCCATTTCCATACTCTGCCAAAGGCAAACGGCTGGCCAGATCTGTCAAAAAAACAATGGGCAGAGGCACAAAAACAAGTATCATCCCTCATGGACATGGGGGTCATTCAGCAAGTACCAGGGCAAGAGCAGGGACAAGGATTTTACTCGACTGTTCTTGGCACCCAGAAAGGGCAAGGCCTGGAGGCCGATACTGGACCTATCTATTCTGAACACTTTCCTGGATATTCCAAAATTCAGAATGTTGACTTTGCAGCAGCTTCTGCCCATGCTAGGCAAGAATACTTGGCTTGTGACTTTAGACCTAAAAGAGGCATACCTGCATGTTCCAATCAGACAAGCATGCAGAAGATACCTAAGATTCAAGGCTGGTTCAATGCATTACCAATTCTCTGCACTGCCCTTTGGCTTATCTACCGCGCCCAGGGTCTTTACAAAGTGCCTGGTACCAGTAATTGCATTCTGCAGACAAAAAGGAATACAAATATATCCTTACTTGGACGACTGTCTCATTCAAGCAGAGAACAAGGACATTCTTCTTCAACATCTGGCGTTTGTGCAAAGACTCCTGTCATGCCTTGGGTACACGGTCAACAAAAAGAAATCAAAACTAGTACCCTCACAAGAGATAATATTCCTGGGTAGAATCTTGAATACAACTGCCCAGATGGCTTATCTCACGCCAGACAAACAAAGGCAACTGACTACCTATTTCAAAATGTTGGCAACAAAGGCCCCGTTATCTGCAAGAAAAATTCTGCAGGCTTTGGGCTTCATGGGCTTAAATTGCTTTGTCTATGGTATGCAGTGTCCTGGGTTCTAGCCTTGCAGAGGCAGTTTATTTCCTTTTCAGGCTTGCTAGTTGTTGCTGAAGCACCTACCAAGGGGAGAAAACGCTGAGAGAAGAAAAGGAGCCACTTTTGTGATTTTAAGTATTTTCTTCTGATTTTTTGTTAAGTTTTACTGCTTTGCCACCTATTTTTTGGCATTTTCCAGCTTGCTAAAGTTTATATCTGTAACAGTAACAGTACTTGGAACACATCTAGTGCCTGTTTACTGCATTTCCTGTGTTGCACTTAATTTAAAATCATTTTTTTTCTCTAAAAACTGCATTTTACCTGATTTTGCCCTAGCACTCATGTGTGGGGTCATTTATTGCACTGTTGTGATTATTTTGCTGCTTGTGTATCTCTGCTACCTTTAAACTACAACAAAAAGAAAAAAAACAAAAAATCTTGCTTTTTTTCCCCACTTTCTGAAAGTTAAGAAAGTTCAGTTACAGATTTGCTGTTCTGAACTGTTTGGAAGTTTCTAGAAGGCCAGTGCTTGCTTGGGCTAAAGGGAAGTCTCTGTGTTCACCAGTGGGAATGGTTAACACTGAACAGCCTGCCTGTCCCTGGAGGAGTGGTTACTACCTAGAAGCTGTAGTTTTATTGGCCATTTTGGGTAAATTCTAAACTCCTTGATCCGTCTCTCTTAAAACCCGGCTGCCTCGTGGTTTTGGCGTCTTTTCAGGCTTGCTAGTTGTTGCTGAAGCACCTACCAAGGGGAGAAAACGCTGAGAGAAGAAAAGGAGCCACTTTTGTGATTTTAAGTATTTTCTTCTGATTTTTTGTTACGTTTTACTGCTTTGCCGCCTATTTTTGGCATTTTCCGGCTTGCTAAAGTTTATATCTGTAACAGTAACAGTACTTGGAACACATCTAGAGCCTGTTTACTGCATTTCCTGTGTTGCACTTGATTTAAAATCGTTTTTTCCTCTAAAAACTGCATTTTACCTGATTTTGGCCTAGCACTCAAGTGTGGGGTCATTCATTGCACTGTTGTGATTATTTTACTGCTTGTGTATCTCTGCTACCTTTAAACTACAACAAAAAGAAAAAAAAAACCAAAAAAAATCTTGCTTTTTTTCCCACTTTCTGAAAGTTAAGAAAGTTCAGTTACAGATTTGCTGTTCTGAACTGTTTGGAAGTTTCTAGAAGGCCAGTGTTTGCTTGGGCTAAAGGGAAGTCTCTGTGTTCACCAGTGGGGGTGGTTAACACTGAACAGCCTGCCTGTCCCTGGAGGAGTTGTTACCACCTAGAAGCTGTAGTTTTATTGGCCATTTTGGGTCAGTTCTAAACTCCTTGATCTGTCTCTCTTAAAACCCAGCTGCCTCGTGGTTTTGGTGTCTTTTCAGGCTTGCTAGTTGTTGCTGAAGCACCTACCAAGGGGAGAAAACGCTGAGAGAAGAAAAGGAGCCACTTTTGTGATTTTAAGTATTTTCTTCTGATTTTTTGTTACGTTTTACTGCTTTGCCGCCTATTTTTGGCATTTTCCGGCTTGCTAAAGTTTATATCTGTAACAGTAACAGTACTTGGAACACATCTAGAGCCTGTTTACTGCATTTCCTGTGTTGCACTTGATTTAAAATCGTTTTTTCCTCTAAAAACTGCATTTTACCTGATTTTGGCCTAGCACTCAAGTGTGGGGTCATTCATTGCACTGTTGTGATTATTTTGCTGCTTGTGTATCTCTGCTACCTTTAAACTACAACAAAAGAAAAAAAAAAAAATCTTGCTTTTTTTCCCACTTTCTGAAAGTTAAGAAAGTTCAGTTACAGATTTGCTGTTCTGAACTGTTTGGAAGTTTCTAGAAGGCCAGTGTTTGCTTGGGCTAAAGGGAAGTCTCTGTGTTCACCAGTGGGGGTGGTTAACACTGAACAGCCTGCCTGTCCCTGGAGGAGTGGTTACTACCTAGAAGCTGTAGTTTTATTGGCCATTTTGGGTCAGTTCTAAACTCCTTGATCTGTCTCTCTTAAAACCCAGCTGCCTCGTGGTTTTGGTGTCTTTTCAGGCTTGCTAGTTGTTGCTGAAGCACCTACCAAGGGGAGAAAACGCTGAGAGAAGAAAAGGAGCCACTTTTGTGATTTTAAGTATTTTCTTCTGATTTTTTGTTAACTTTTACTGCTTTGCCGCCTATTTTTTGGCATTTTCCGGCTTGCTAAAGTTTATATCTGTAACAGTAACAGTACCTGGAACACATCTAGAGCCTCACAGTCACAGCCCTTAAGGCCAAACAACACACCAAATACACTTGTTATAGGGTACTCTGTTGTCCGGCACACTGACGTCCCGCTCAACAGACTGAACAAGGAGAAGGTCACTGTAAACTGCCTGTCGGGTGCCAGGATCCGCCACATAACACAAGCACACAGGTCACTCCAAAGCAAGTGCAAGTATGACTCCATCATTGTCCATGCCGGTGTGAATGACCTGAGACGTACCTCCCTGGACTACATGAAAAGAGACATAGAGGAGCTCTCTGACCATGTAACCCAGGCTGGTATGACCCTGACCTTGAGTAGCATCTTGCCCTCACCAAGAATGATGCCACAGTATAAAGACAAAATGATCAGTTTCAACAATTGTCTAAAGTATTGGTGTCATTCAAAGGGGATCCAGTGTCTGTCAGCCTGGGATGACATGCTCGACAAGCCACGTCGCTTCGCTAGGGACGGCTTGCACCTGTCACCCTTAGGCTTTCGTATACTGGCCAAGGCTCTTGCCACCCCTATAGTGCCTTTTTTAGGCAAGGCTCAAAGGACAAACCCACCTCCATAGACAACCCAAGGATAAAAAAACTAAAGGTAATGCTACTCAATGCCAGAAGTCTAAACCTCAAGATGCACGCACTCGAGGCTCTCCTCAGTATGGAGAAAATCGATGTCTGTGCAGTAACAGAAACCTGGTTCAAGGCTCCTGAGAGCACCCCAGCATTACCAGGTTATAACTCATACCATGTGTTTCGGCCCCAAAACTCGGACCAAAGCACAAAAGGAGGGGGAGTATCTATATTCATCAAAGATACCTACACCTCCAGGTTAGTGGCACTGCACGAAGCATCGGAAACCATCCATGTGCAACTAACAGCGGGCAAAACTACCTTTCAGTTTGTAGCCTGCTACAGAACACCCTCCCTATTACAGGAACCCCACTTGGCATTCCTGAGAACACTGGAGAATATGAAGGTCTCTCCAAACACTATGTTATTGGGTGACTTCAACTACCCAAACATTGACTGGGAAAACTACTCAAGCCCAAACACCCTCGCCCAACGGTTCCTTGAATTTATAAACTCTAACGCAATGGAACAACTGGTCACCACTCCCACAAGGGGGAACAACATATTGGACCTGGTCATCACCAACATGGGGACTCTATGTTCCACACCAGAGGTAAACCCCTCATTGGTAAGATCAGACCATAAACAAATTTCTCTGGACATCCATATCCTGTCCCCACTCCCAGCCAAGGAAATCACTGTAAAGAATTTCTCAAAAGCCAACTTTGCACTTCTCAAGACTGAGGTGGAATCCTTCAAAGCCCCTGGGCCAAAGGATAATACAGCCCAATCCGCAGAATCCTTTACAAATGCATTCTGTGAGCACCTGCAGGAATGCATGGATCGAGCTATCCCAAATAAAACCAAGACTCACTCCTCCAAAAACAGGAGACCGGTCTGGTGGACCAAGGCCATAAATAAGCTATACAACAGAAGGAGGAAGCTACTACATGACAGAGCAAAATCCCAAAAAGGGAAGGCATCTCTGATCAGTATTAGCAAGAAACTTCGATCCCTCATAAAATCATCAAAGGCCAGCTTCGAAAGAAAAATTGCCCTAGACACTAAAGATAATCACAAGGCCTTCTTTAGTTATGTCAGGAACATGGGCAGAAACTCCCAGATATGCTCTGAATTGTTGCATAACGGTACAAAATATACCGAACCTACAGACATAGCCAACATCCTGACAGACAGATTCAGCACAAACTTCTCCCCCCCTTCCCCCCCAAAGGAGCAAATGCCTATCCCAACTGAATGTAACCTCCCTGACATCACAGATGCACAGGTGAAAGCTGCCCTTTCCAAAGCAAAAAACACAGCATCTGTGGAACCGGACAGTGTCCCAGGCTGTGTCTTACACGAGCTCCAAGAAGAACTGAACCCTCACATTAAGTCACTGTTCAAACTTAGCCTTACTACAGGATATGCACCCAAAGAATGGTGTACAGCTACAGTGGTCCCACTCCACAAAGGTGCTGCCACAGCGGACCCCGGAAACTATCGCCCCATAAGCCTGACTAGTCTGATCTGTAAAGCTATGGAGCGTATTATCATGGAACTCATAAACAAAGACATTGGGAGCCTCCAGACACTGGACCCTACCCAATTCGGCTTTGTTAAGGGCAGATCTTGCCTCTTAAACACAGTTGATTTCTTTGAAACAGTTACCAAAGCCATAGATGAGGGCAAGGTAGTCCACACAGCCTACCTGGACCTCGCAAAAGCCTTAGACACAATACCCCACTCGGGCATCATAAATAAGCTTACCAGCTTAAATATCAACCCCTATATCACAAGATGGGTTGCAAACTGGCTCAAAGATAGAACCCACATGGTCAGAATTGCAGGTGCCATGTCCGAATCCAAACCAGTTACAAGTGGTGCCCCACAGGACTCAGTTCTGGGACCTCTCTTGTTCGGTATATACTTCTCTGAGGTTCAGGCTAACACGGGGGGGATTATGGCTGACAAAGTTCGCAGATGACTGCAAACTGGGGGCCATAATCGAATCTCTAGCTGACACAAGCATCCTCCAAAAGGGTCTGGTGCCAGAGCCACGGCCTCAAGCTAAATGCTAAAAAGTGCATAGTCATCCCCTTTGGGAAAAACAAGGTGCCCACAAATTACCACATAAGTGGTAATCCATTAAGTACGGAAGAAGTAATTAGAGATTTGGGGACCAACGTAGATAGTAATCTCTCCTTTGATAATCACGTTGCCAAAGTGGTTAGAAAGACCTTCTATATAGCCCACCTTATCACGAAAGGGTTCGCATCTAGGTCAAGAGAGGTCATTGTGCCCCTCTACTCATCACTCATCAGGCCCATAATTGAATACAATGCCCCTTTTGGGATGTACCTTACCCGACACCTGCAGCAACTGGAGAGACCCCAAAAGTACCTCACCAAGAGGATTATGGGCTACAAACAGATGTCCTATGCAGCTCGACTAAAGAATCTCCAGCTCTACTCAGTTGCTTACTGCCTACTCAGAGGCGATCTATGCCTGACGTACAAAGTCATGTCAAACCCAGAATTAATGGACATGCCCCACCTCAAAAAATCCAAGTCCCTTAGAGCTACATGCTCCAGGGATCTAAACCTCAGCACGAAAATAAATAGGACATGCTGGAGGGACAGATTCATTTCCCAGAGGCTCCCCTCACTCTGGAATAGAATCCCAATTCATGTTAGACATAGCCCTTCGCTGACCCTCTTCAAGCGAAATCTGGACGCGTGGATGGGAAATCGCAAACTCACCCCTGGGATCTCTTCTGTGTCCCTGCTAGACAGAGGCACAGTAAACTAATCTTAAAAGGGTACCTTCTGTGACCTACTTTACAGAGGCACAGTAGGCTAATCTAATAGGGAGGCAGAAGCCAAATACACTCTGGCTAGGCTTATAAATTTCCTAGGGCAGATAGACTAGTATCTACCTATGAACCTATGGCATCCTGCATCCTACTAATTCCATGTGCAAGACTGCATATGAGGAAACTTCAATGGTACCTAAAAAGTGTTTGGACTCAACATTGCCACAGCCTGGAAACAGTCCAAACCAAATGCTATGCACGTGGGGGATGCAGGGCCTAACCAAACCATGAAGAAACAAAAATGGCCAGCAAGGTTTAGCAGTCGAATATACAGCCCAAAACAAGATAGTGAATAATCAGACTTTTATTATAAATAAAAAACAGACCGGTTTCGGCAAAATGATGCCTTCTTCAGTGTTGAGCAAATCATTACTCTCATTCCCTGCCTGCAACAGGAGTTTCGATGGTGGGCAAAGGCTTGTCACCAGAACAAGGGACAGCCATTCACATTACCTCCAGCCAGGCAGACACTAACAACGGATGCATCAGACTATGCCTGGGGAGCCCACATGGCAGGAAGATGCATTCAGGGCACATGGTCCTCAAATCAAATGCATCTACATATCAATCAAAAAGAGATGTTAGCTGTTCAAAATGCCCTGACAACCTTCAAAAACCTACTTCATCCGGGACAACTACTGATAAAGACAGACAACACCACGGTCATGTGGTATATAAACAAGCAGGGGGACACACATTCTTACTCCCTTTGCAGACTAGCCATGACCTTGTGGGACACAGCTTTGACTTACCAAGTACATCTGCAGGCACAATTCCTGCCAGAAAAGGAAAGTACTCTGGCAGATGAACTAAGCAGAAACCTCATGGATCCCCACGAGTGGAAGCTGGATCCAGAAGTCTTCAGCATGATAACAAGGAAATGGGGATGCCCGAACATAGATCTATTTGCTTCCCCTCTCAATTGCTAACTAAAAAGATTCTGCACAAGGACTTATCACAGACAAGCATGGAAAGTGGATGCCCTATCTTTCAGCTGGAAAAATCTATCAGTTTACGCTTTTCCTCCACTGCCTCTCCTCCCCAAGGTGCTCCTAAAGTTCAGACAGGAGAAGCCAAAGATGATACTTATTGCCCCAGACTGGCCACGCCAGTACTGGTATCCAATACTAAGAAACTTATCTCTATACCCAGCTTGGAGCTTATCTCAAATACCTCGACTACTGTCCCAGCAAAACAATCAGATCATGCACCTCAGGACATTAAACTTGGCAGCATGGCGGATAATGTAATCATACAAAAAACACCTCTCAGTAAAGCTGTGATGGATGTCATTCTGGAAGCCAGAAGGCCTAGTACTAGAAAGTCTTATGCTGGAAAATGGAAGAGATTCTGTGCCTGGAACCAGGCACAAGGAACTGATACAGCTGTACCAAATATTCCTCAGATTTTGCAATACTTAACGGAGATGATGGACAAAGGCCTATCTTTTTCATCAATTAAAATTCATGCCTCTGCCATTTCAGCTCATTACAATACAGAGCCACCACTTTTTTATCACCCTTTATTAAGGCAGTACCTCAGAGGAACCAAAAATTTAAGGCCCCCAAGGAAACTACCAATACCTGCATGGGACCTCAACTATGTCTTGGAAAAGCTCACCCTGCCTCCTTTTGAGCCAGCTGCTACTTCTGATATGAAGTTTCTATCTTGGAAAACAGCTCTGCTCTTAGCAATTACTTCTGCAAGACGAGTTTCAGAGCTACAGGCGCTCATGGCTGTGGAACCTTTCATCATTTTTCATCCAGACAGGGTCTCCCTGAGGACAAACCCAACATTTATGCCTAAAGTAGTGTCCAGTGTGGCTCTTAACCAAGCCATCCATCTGCCAACCTTTTACCCAAACCCACAGAACAAGGGGGAGAGAATTTTACATTAGTTGGATGTACACAGACAACTTAGATTCTACTTGGACAGAACCAAAGCTTTCAGGAAGACAGCAATTACTAGTGGCATATGCTGCAGGATCGCAAGGAAAGCCTATCTCAAAGCAGACTATTTCTAAGTGGTTAGGCCACTGCACTCGTTTCTGCTACTTACACCATGGCATGCCAGTGCCTAAGGGCATTAGGCCTCATTCCACCAGAGCTGCAGCCACCTCAGCAGCCTTTCTCAGGGGAGTACCAACCAGAGACATTTTAGAGGCGGGTACTTGGAGTTCAGTGCACACATTTACAAAGCATTATCATCTGCCACTCTACTCTAAATCCAGGGCAGGCTTTGCAACTGCAGTTCTGCAGGGCCTCATAGCCGCTCCTGCTGCTGGCCAGATACAGCCACCCAACCATAGCTTTGGGATTCTACCAAAATGTAATGATTGCAACAGTGAAACACGAAGAATATAGTACAGTTACTATAAATGTAGATGTTAGAGTGTATTCACTGTTGCAGTCCAGGTTACCCACCCGCCTTCCCCCTTTTTTCTTTTGGATCTTATCCTTCCTTCTCTGATTTATACTACCTATGTGGTATATTTGCTTTTAGATGAAGGTAAAATTTATATTGGTGTATTTCTGAATATATATATATATATATATATATATATATATATATATATATATATATATAGACTTTGGCTACCCTTTTTGGGGTCACCTGACATCTGGGGACATCTGAGGCAAGAAAATATGAAGAAAATGGCGTCTGCTGCTTCTTTTATACCCCTGATGACCTGACGTCAGGGAAGGGGCGACAGCAGCTGACGCAGGACCCAAGACTTTGGAATTCAGGCCGGCTGAGGGCAACCTGCCAGCAGGATTACCCAAATGCAATGACTGCAACAGTGAATACACTCGAACATCTACATTTATGATAAGTGTACACAACTGTACTTTCCTTGCTTAGGCCCAGACCAGGACGTCCCTCGCCATCAGTTTTGTGCTTTATTCAACCCCTGAACTATTTGTCATCGGTTTATTTTTGCAGCAAATTATTTTGGTACTCTGTTTAACTATCCAGAAATGGCTTCGGTAAGCCATCCGACTACCGACATTCCGAAAAAACGTAAAGATAAGGACAGAGAGCACCGCATAGGTCCAAAGCTGCCGACGATGCTTCTGTTAAGCTAGTCGCCAGTTCGCCGGTACTCAGTGAGGCACTTTTGCAGCCCCTGAGACCCGCTACTTCAGATTTGCAGGCCTCTACTGAGACCTGTTCGGAGTCCTGTATGCCGTGAGATGCTTCTTCAACTATGGAACCTGTGGATGTCTCTACCTTGGATAGGTCTGGAGCCGCTGTGCAGGCACCGGCTTCTGAGGGTGTATTCAGGCCTACAGACTTGCATTTCAAACCAACGCCATTGTCTTCTTCAAGGCCAAAAACTCGACCCACACCTAGAAAACCAGCGTCCAAACCGCATGGTCAGGCCCATATGCCTAAAAAACAAATGATAAAAATGGCTGAAGACCTTATTACTTTAATTAGGGGAAGCCAGCCTTCTCCCTCTAAGAAACCTAGAACTGATTTTCCTTCTGATTCTTTTGATCAGGATTCTGAAATTTCTGTTTCTTCTGATTACCAGAATTTGCCCTTGTCTACCTATGAGGATTCTGATCCAGAGGATTTCATTCCCTCTGCTTCCCCTCCAGAAGATGTTTCCTTTGGTGAAACCTTGCACACACTTCGGGAGCATTTCCACTGGGAAAGCCAGGATTACTCTAACTCCAAAATGAGCCTTAGGGAATTCTTAATCCTCCCTCAACACAGGCCTTTAGCTATCCCTCCTGTCCTGGACATTGTAGATGATGCCTTCTTGGAGTCTAGCCTGGCCCCAGACACTAACTCCAGTTCCCAGGAAACCTGACCGGTATTACAGAGTACCTGACTCTCACAAGGTCCTTTTCAAGAATCCTACTGCGGACCCAGAGATCATTTCCCAAAGACCTAAAGACATTAGGGCTACTACTGCCAAAAACCCTACCCCTCTGATAGAGATTCCAGGGCCTTGGACAGATGGGGTAAGAAGGTATACACTTCTGCTACTTTGGCCATAAGGGCCTTAAACTGCCAGTTTCATATGTTAAAGTATCAGCAGCATATTATGGGACAACTTAAACAGAAAATTATGTTGATTCCTGACTGTGCTGAAAATAAAGAATTGCAGGATTTAATGCATTCTGCTGAACAAGTTGGTAAACATACTTTGCAATGTAGTTTTGACTCTTTAGAAGCATTTTGCAGGGCTGCTGTCACTGGGTCTGTACTTAGAAGGCATGCTTGGCTTAAGGAGCAAAATTTGCCAGATCATGTTAAAGCTAAATTATTGGATGGCTCCCTTAAACCAAGACCGCCTGTTTGGCAACAAAGCCGAATAAGTCCTTAAAAAGACGGAGGAAAAAGCTAAATCTATGCAAACTGTTAAAGATTTCCTACAAGCACAGCCTCCCAGATTTAGTAGGCATTGGCCTTCTAAGAAATGGTCCTTTCCTGTGTCTTCTAGGCCTTCTCAGTCCAAACCCAGGAACAGCAGACCACCTAGGCTACAGTCTCAAGGTGCTCACAGGCCTAAGCAGTGGGGGGGGCTCCCACTTCCAAAGCTGGAAGTAGTAAGACACCCCCCTATGGAAAAATGTCACAATGACTTAGCCTTAAACCTTCCAAGCCCTGCTCAACTGACTGCTCCCTTAGGGGGAAAGATCACCCTGCATGCAAAAAACTGGCAATTCATTACCCAGGACAAATGGGTTTTAAATATAGTTGGCCAAGGATACAGGTTCCACTTTCACAACTTACCAACCCCAAACGGTTGGCCAGACCTACCCCCAAATTAGTGGGCAGAGGCTCAACAGCAGGTTCTCCCTCTTCTAAGTCTCAGGGCTGTTCAACTTGCCCCAGCAGAAGAAAGGGGATAGGGGACAAGGTTTTTACTTAAGACTTTTCCTGGTACCCAGAAAAGACCGCTCCTGGCATCCTATCCTGGACCTCTCTATTCTAAACACCTTTTTGGTAATCCCAAAATTCAAAATGCTATCACTTCAACAGCTGCTTCCTATGCTAGGCAAAGATGCCTGGTTGGCAACCATAGACGTAAAGGAAGCTTACCTGCACATTCCAATAAGGGAATCTTGCAGGAAATACGTACGCTTCAGAGCAGGCACCATGCACTGTCAGTTCTCTGCACTTCCCTTTGGCTTATCTACTGCACCCAGGGTATTCACAAAGTGCTTAGCTCCGGTCATTGCATTTTGCAGGCAAAGAAATATTCAAATATACCCATACCTGGACGATTGTCTAATTCAGGCAGAAAGCCAGGGCATACTTTTGAATCATCTGGCATTTGTTCAGAGGGTACTGACTGGTCTGGGGTACACCATAAATGAAAATAAATCAAACCTGGTACCCTGTCAACAAATTATATTCCTGGGAGCAAGCTTAAACACAACTTCCCAGATGGCTTACCTCACGCCAGAGAAACAAGTTTATTTGACAGCCTACTTCAAACTACTGGCCAGAAAGACCCAGCTATCTGCACGGAAAATCCTGCAAGCTCTGGGGTTCATGGCCTCGTGCATTTTAGTAATTCCATATGCAAGACTGCATATGAGGAAACTACAATGGTATCTAAAAAGCCTGTGGTGTCAACATTCTCAGGACCTAGAATCAATGGTTTCTATCATTCCTTGTATAAAGACAGAGTTCCTTTGGTGGGCAGAGGCCTGCTACCACAACAAGGGGCTCCCATTCACTCTACCCCTTGCCGCCCAAACCCTAACAACAGATGCATCAGACTGTGCATGGGGGGCTTACTTGGCAGGGCAGTGTATTCAGGTCAAATGGAACCCGAGACAGATGCACCTGCATATCAATCAAAAAGAAATGTTAGCTGTACAGAATTCCCTGACAACCTTCAAAGACCACATTCTTCCAGGACAATTATTGGTAAAGATAGACAACGCCACTGTTATGTGTTACATAAACAAGCAGGGGGAACCCACTCGTACCCTCTCTGCAGACTAGACATGGCTCTGTGGAACACAGCCTTGAGCTACCAAGTGCACCTACAAGCTCAATTCCTCCCAGGCAAGCTAAATTCACTGGCAGACGACCTAAGCAGAAATCTCATGGACCCAAACGAATGGAAACTGGAACCAAAGATATTCAACCTTTTGAGAAACAAATGGGGGAATCCAGAGTTAGACCTGTTTGCCTCCCCCAAGAACTAGCAATTGGACAAATTCTGCACAAGGACTTCCCACAGTCAAGCTTGGAAAGTGGATGCCCTGCCCTTCACCAAGCCTCTCAGTTTATGCCTTCCCCCTCTGCCTCTCCTCTCGAAAGTTCTGCTAAAGCTCAAACAGGACAAACCAAGGACAATACTGATTGCACTAGACTGGCCACGCCAGCACTGGACCCCCTCTTGCACAGTATGTCACTGCTGGAACCATAGCACCTACCTCAGACCCTTTCCCTGCTGTCCCAGCAGGAGGGCCAGATTCTGCACCCTCCGCTCCAAACCCTGAACCTTGCATAGGTTCATAGGTTCATACTAGGCTATCTGCCCTAGGGCATTTATAAGCCTAGCCAGTGTGTGTTTGGCTTTCGCCACCCATTTTAAATTAATTTTGCTATGCCCTTTTTCGAGGTTAGTATACTGTGCCTCTGTCTAACAGTGACGCAGAAGTGATACCTGGGGTAAACCTATGATCTCCCATCATCCACTCCTCAAGATTCCTCTTGAAGAGAGTCAGTGAGGGACTCTGCCTAACCTGGACTGGGATTTTATTCCAGAGTGAAGGGAGCCTCTGGGTTATGAATCTGTCCCTCCAGCATGGCCTATTTATTTCAGTGCTGAGGTTCAAGTCTCTCAAGCGCGTAGCTCGATGGGATTTGGATTTTCTGAGGTGCAGCATGTCCATTAATTCCGGGTTGGACATGGCTTTATACATCAGGCACAGATCGCCTCTGAGCAGGCGGTATGCCACTGAGTAGAGCTGGAGTTTCTTTAACCGGGTAGCATATGGCATCTGTTTGAGCCCTTTGATCCTCTTGGTGAGGTACTTTTGGGGTTTTTCCAGTTGCTGCAGGTGTCTGGTAAGGTACATCCCAAAAGGGGCATTGTACTCAATTATGGGCCTGATGAGGGATGAGTAAAGAGGCACGATGACCTCCCCTGATCTAGATGTGAATCCCTTCATGATTAGGTGGGCTATATAAAATATTTTTCTAACCACTTTGGCCACGTGGTTGTCAAATGAGAGATTGCTATCAACTTGGGTCCCCAGGTCCCTAATTACTTCTTCTGTACTTAATGGATTACCACCTATGTGGTAATTTGTGGCACTTTGTTTTTGCCAAAGGGATGACTATACACTTTTGGCATTTAGCTTGAGGCCATGGCTCTGGCACCAGTTGTCTGTTTCTATGAGGCCCTTTTGGAGGATGCTTGTGTCGGCTGGAGAGTCGATTATGGCGCCCAGTTTGCAGTCATCTGCGAACTTGGTCAGCCACAGTCCTTCCATGTTGGCCTGTACCTCTGAGAAATATATACCGAACAAGAGAGGTCCCAGGACTGAGCCTTGTGGGATGCCACTTGTAACTGGTTTGGAGTCTCACATGGCTCCAGCAATTCTAACCATGTGGGTTCTGTCCTTGAGCCAGTTTGCAACCCATCTAGTGACATAGGGGTTTATATTTAAGCTGGTGAGCTTATCTATAATGCCAGAGTGGGGTATTGTATCGAAGGCTTTTGCGAGGTCCAGGAAGGCTGTATGGACCACCTTCCCCTCGTCAATGGCCTTGGTGACTGTTTCAAAGAAATCGACCAGGTTTAAGAGGCAGGATCTGCCCTTAACAAAGCAGAACTGGGTAGGATCCAGTGTCTGTAGGTCCCCAATATCTTTATTTATGAGGTTTATGGTGATCCTTTCCATAGCTTTGCAGACCAAGTTAGTCAGGCTTATGGGGCGATAGTTTCAAGGATCCGTTGAGGCAACACCTTTGTGGAGAGGGACCACTGTTGCTGTACGCCACTCTTTGGGTACATATCCTGTAGTAAGGCTGAGATTGAACAGTAGTTTTATGTTTGGGTTTAGCTCTTCTTTGAGTTTATGTAGGACGCAGCTGGGACACCGTCTGGTCCCATTGATGCTGTGTTTTTTGCTTTGGAGAGGGCGGCTCTTACCTGAGCATCTGAGATGTCAGGGGGGCATCACTTTGCTGGGATAGATATTTGCCCTTTTGGTGGGGGGGGGGGGAGTTTGGGCTGAACCTGTCAGCTAGGATGTTGGCAATGTCTGTGGGTTCGGTGTTTTTTTTGTCATTTTGGACTAATTCTGAGCATATCTGGGAATTCCCACCCAAGTTCCTAACATAACTAAAGAAAGCCTTGTGATTATCCTTAGTGTCCTGTGCAATTTTTCTCTCAAAGCTGGCCTTAGATGATTTTATGAGTGCCCATAGTTTTTTGCTAATACTGATCAGAGATGCCTTCCCTTTCTGGGATTTTGCTCTATCATGTAGTAGCTTCCTCCTTCTATTGTATAGTTTGTTTATGGCTGGGGTCCACCAGACGGGATACACTTCTGGTCTGGAACATACAGTCCCCATGTTGGTGATGATCAGGTCCAATATGTTTTCCCCTCTTGTGGGAGTGGTAACAAGTTGTTCCATAGCATTTGAGTTTATAAATTCTAGGAACCTTTGGGCTAGGGTGTTGGAGCTAGAGTAATGCTCCCAGTCTATGTTTGGGTAGTTGAAGTCACCCAATATAATGGTGTTTGGAGAGACCTTCATATTTTCCAGTGTTCTCAGGAAGGCCGAGTGGGGTTCCTGGGTTTGGGAGGGTGGTCTGTAGCAGGCTATAAACTGCAAGGCAGTTTTACCCACTGTTAGTTGCACATGGATAGTCTCTGATGCTTCGTGCTGTGCCACCAACCTGGAGGTGTGGGTATCTTTGACGAATATTGATATTCCCCCTCCTTTTGTGGTTCGGTCCAAGTTTTGGGGCCGAAAAGCATGGTATGAGGTATAACCTGGTAGTGCTGGGGTGCTCTCGTGAGCCTTGAACCAGGTTTCTGTTACTGCACATATATCGATGTTCTCCATGTTAAGGAGAGTTTCGAGTGTGTGCATCTTGAGGTTTAGACTTCTGGCGTTGAGTAGCATTACTCTTAGTTTCTTATCCCTTGTGATACCTATGGAGGTGGGTTTGTCTTTTGAGCCTTGCCTAAAAAAGACACTATTGGGGTAGCAAGAGCCTTTGCCAATATCCGAAAGCCCAGGGGTGACAGGTGCAAGCCGTCCCTAGCGAAGCATCATGGCTTGTCGAGCATGTCATCCCAGGCTAACAGGCATTGGATCCCCTTTGAATGACACCAATACATAAGCCAATTGTTGAAATTGATCATCTTGTCTTCATATTGTGGCATCATTCTTGGTGAGGGTAAGATGCTACTTAAGGTCAGGGTCATACCGGCCTGGGCTACATGCTCAGAGAGCTCCTCTATGTTTCTTTTCATGTAGTCCATGGAGGTACGTCTCAGGTCATTCACACCAGCATGGACAATGACTGAGTCATATTTGCACTTGCCTTGGAGTGACCTGAGTGCTTGTGTTATGTGGTGGATCCTAGCGCCTGACAGGCAGCTCACCATGACCTTCTCCTTGTTCAGCCTGGTGAGCGGGGAACGTCAGTGTGCCTGACGATAGAGTCACCTTTTACAAGTGTATCAGGTGTGTTGTTTAGCCTTAAGGGCTGTGACTGTTCGGCACACTGGCTTTGTGAGCTATGTGTTGCACGTGTTTTGTTTTGGGGTAGCGGTTGCTTGGGTGTCTGCTTTGGAGGTCTCTGCTGCTTAGGCAGATTTTTATTTAGAGCCTCCGAGTATGTTTTTGTGTGTTTATGTGTTTGGTTTGCTGTTGTGGTAGGTCTATGTGAGACTGGAATTGTAGTGAATGTGGTTTCCTTCTCCTCCTGACTGGTTACGCCAGTACTGAGTTGAGAGAGCTTAGCCTCCAGTTTGGCTATATGGTTGCATCTCTCACATGTGTTGGAATTTGTTGGGAGGAGGAGAGGGTTGTCTGTGTACATGAGGCAGTTGTAACATTGCCTCAAGATTCCCAGATTCACCAGCTGGACCGGAGGAGATTGACAACTGTCCTTTGGACATGCTAGAACAGTATTGGGAATTCCTTTATAATTGAAAAAAGGGCCAATGGGGAACAAAGGTACTCAAGGGGAGTTTGTGAGGGTGTAGTGCTTTTAATTTTTTAGTGCTGACTTTGTGAGCAAGTGCCAGGTAACTTAAATGCAGTGTGTTACAGGTAACTTAAATGCAAAAACGACAAACAGTAACTTTCTTTCAAGTGAAACAAGGAAATAAGTACAGTAAGCAATGCAGATATCACTAGGGATCCACAGAAGCACTGAAAAGCCGCGTTTTAGGTGGAATTAGCGTTTCAGGGAAATAATAAGCAAACAAGCATACAAACAAAGCTAGATTCAGCAGGCCTGGATCTAGACTATGCTACAGCAAACAAGGTGTACCAATTTCAGTAAGAAACAGTTCAAATATGCAGGAACTATAAGCCTTTAACCAGAAATTCCCAGCTCAGAAGGGCAGAGTCCAGCCTCTCCTCCCACAAGAGTGCAGACCACGAACCTTCTTAATGTAAAATAACTGGCCTGAAGCCCAAGTGCTTAAACCAGAACTAATACACTTTTAAAATAACAGACACTGTTCCCAACTTAGAAGGATGTAAGCTACCTGTCCTGCCACCACAGTGCAGGCCACTAACCTTCCTAATGTAAAACAACTGGCTAATTCCTTGAGCTCTGAAATAGCATCCCTCAGTAAGCAGGTGCTATATGTCATTCTGGAGGCAAGGAGGCCTAGTACTAGAAAATCCTATGCTGAAAAGTGGAAAAGATACTGTTCCTGGAGCCAGACTCAGGGGAGATGGGCACAATAGTGCCCAGCTTACCGCATATTCTTCAGTACTTAACAGAGGTGCTCCACAAGGGTCTTTCCTTCTCATAGTTTAAAATCCATGCCTCTGCCCTTTCAGCACATTATAATACTGAACCACCCATCTTCTCTCACCCCCTACTAAAGCAATTCCTCAGAGGGGACAAAAATTTAAGACTACCCAGGAGAGCCCCTACTCCAGCCTGGGACCTTAACTTTGTATTGGAAAAGCTCACTGTACCTCTTTTTGAGCCAGCTGCAACTGCAGAGTTGAAATTCCTTTCTTGGAAAACAGCCTTCCTTCTAGCCATCACTTCAGCGAGAAGAGTGTCTGAATTACAGGCCCTCGTGGCAGTGGAGCCCTTCATCATCTTCCATGCAGACAGGGTGTCCTTCAGGACCAATCTTTCTTTTATGCCCAAAGTGGTGTCTAGTCTGGCCCTTAATCAGCCCTTAATCAGTCCATTAATTTACCTACTTTTTTCCCTAATCCACAGAACAAAGGAGAATGAATACTGCACTCTTTGGACGTGCACAGACAACTTGGATTTTATTTGGACAGGGCTAAGCCTCTCAGAAATTCTGAACAGCTGTTAGTTGGCTTTGCTGCAGGGGCAGAGGGGAAGGCCATTTCAAAGCAAACCATTTCTAAGTGGATAGCCCATTGCATTCATTTCTACTATAAGCACCATGGAAAACCTGTCCCACAGGGGATAAGATCACATTCCACCAGGGCTGCATCTACCTCTACAGCCTTTCTCAGAGGTGTCCCTACCAGGGACAATCCTAGAAGCTGCTACAAAGAGCTCTGTACATACCTTCAAGCATTACCATGTCTATTTTTTCTAAATCCAGAGCTGGTTTTGCCACTGCAATCTTGCAGTGCTTAATAGCTGGTGCTAATACTTTCTCCACCCTTCCTTAGCTTTGGGAATCAACCCAAATGTAATGACTGCAACAGTGAAACACGAAGAACATAGTACAGTTGTATACACTTACCATAAATGTAGATGTTTGAGTGTATTTACTGTTGCAGTCCTGGTTACCCTCCCTCCAGCCCCCCTGACTTCTTTTGGCTATACCTTTCTTCATGTTTAGTGTTCTTATGCTTTCTGGTGTATTTACTTTTTGTTGGAGGCGTAACCTTGCATATAATTGCTTCCCATTATGGGGGCACCTGACATCTGGGGCAAGAAAAACTGATATAATGGCGTCGGCTGCAGGCTTTATACCCCTGATGACCTGAAGAGACAGTATCCGACGCAGGGATCCAAAACTTTGATATTCAGGTTGGCTGAGGGCTACCTGCAGGTAGATAACCCAAATGTAATGACTGCAACAGTGAATACACTTGAACATCTACATTTATGGTAAGTGTACACAACTCTACTTTCTGTGAACATCTACTGTTGCAGGTAAGTAGAAGTTATGGTATTGCACATTCAGTTTACTTGCTTTTTATATATGGCTTATATGTAAGTTACATACACTTGTTTGGAATGTTGTATATACTTATTAACCCCTGTTTTATGGGAGCTTTTCTCTCTGGGATTCTGATGAAAAGTATCTTAAATCATTCGGTCTATTCCAGTTATGAAATACAAAATAAATAATCTGATACCTTGGACTTTCGGAAACACTAGAGCCGATCTCCTGTTTGATGCCAGACTTGCCATCCTGACCAAAAGAGGTGGCCTGTTTAGAGTTCACTTACCTTCTTCAGAAGATCGCCATCTAAAAGGGTCCAACAAGACTAGAGAAGGTCCAGGGTTTTCTCCCGATTGTTTTTAGTTCCCATGAAACCAAGGACATCAGACCACTTTTGTATCACAATAGCATACGCCATCTAAAAGGGTCCAACAAGACTAGAGAAGGTCCAGGGTTTTCTCCAGATTGTTTTTAGTTCCCATGAAACCAAGGACATCAGACCACTTTTGTATCACAATAGCATAAACTTTTATATGAAGAAAACAGAGTTCCAGGTGATCACAGTGCAAGCATTTCTTCCCTATCTAAGTGAAGGGGATTGGATGGGTTTCATAGATGTCTAGGATCCCTCTCTGCACTGAAATATTGCCAAACCATCCATGATGTTCCCACTGTTTTGCTTACGGGCACGTCATTACTGAGTCAGAGCCCTGTTTTTCGTGTAACCTTGGCCCCCTAGGTATTCACAAAGTTTATGGCAGTGGTTACAGCCCACATGTAACTAAGGAGAATCAGAATATTCTCCTATTTAGATGTCTGGCTTCTAGTTTCAACTATGAGTGAGTCATTGATAAAGGCAAAGGAATACTTAAATGAAGTTTATCTCTCTTTGGGGAGATAGGTGTACAGTGCAAAGTCCCAGCCAGAGCCAATGCAAACATAGATGCATGGGTCTACTATGTTTGGTCGAAAACACATTTGGTTGAAATTCAGATACGTGAGCACACTTGACTGAAAGCTTACTTCACTGAAAACCCAATTTGTCGAAAGTTATATATGGCCTCTTCCCCGTAAAGTAGGGGGTGTGGGGGGGGCATAGTCCCCCCACCTATTCTAACTGTTTTAAACCATAGACATAGATATTGACAACTGCAATGAACAACACCCCCCACACCCCCCCCCTTTACTTTATATTCTAACTCCAGGATCGCTCTTCAGTGGGGAAGGGGCCATATATAACTTTCGACGAAGTGGGTTTTCAGTGAAGTGAGCTTTCAGTCAAGTGTCCTCATGTATCTAAATTTCGACCAAATGTGTTTTTGACCAAACATAGTAGACCCTGATTTTTATAGGCTGCCACCTGGACATTCTTTGCCAACTTGTCACACTTCCTCAAGGCAGGGTCATTTCTGTGCAAGCTTCATTCACTCTTCTGATGTTCATCGTGCATACAGCTGCAGTAATAACAGATGGGTTATCCTGCCGTCAGGCGGGTCCTCGGTTGGCCGAATTCCAAAGTCTAGGTCCAGCGTCGGTTGTCGTCGCTTCCTCCCTGACGTCAGTGTGGCAGGGGTATAAAAGAGGCAGCCGACGCCATTTTCTTCAGTCTTTCTTGCCACGCGGTGCCCGAAGCAGAAGCAGTTCGCAAGTGCCGGTCGGCCAGCTCCTGAGATTTACGAAAGTATTTCAGCCGAAGTCTTCTTGAAAGCTAAGTACCCCGTTGGGGAAACTTTTCTTGCCTCAGACCGATGTCAGACAAAGTTAATAATTGCATTTCATGTGGGAAGCAAATGCCGCATAAGGATTTCCACTCTTACTGTATACCTTGCTTAGGCCCAGACCACGACATCTCGGCCTGCCGTTTTTGTGCTAGATTCAACAAACGCACTATTAAGCGTCGGGCGGAGTTCGCCCTTCACTTTTTTGGCAAAAAATTTAATTATATTATGTCATCGGATACTCCGACTCCAGTTTTGAGCAAAAAACGCAAAGATAAGGACCGACATACGAGGTCCGCACCACCTACTGATACCACGCTAAGGCCGACTACCGGTTTTCCGGTACTCAGCGAGGCGCCTACGCAACCCCTGAGTACCGATGACAATGTATTACCGGTGTCTTTAGTACCCGAGGTCGCAGGTTCCTCGGCCCCCATTCCTACTACAGATACCGACGCCACTCCTGGCGGGGAGACTCAGAATTTAGACAGGCCTGCCATTTCTCAAGGGGTCTTCAGGCCTTCCTCCTTCTCTATTAAAGCCTTCACTAAGTCTAAAACAGCCATGAAAACCAAAAAACAGGTTCCTCAGACACCCTCTCAAGGCACCATGCCTAAAAAACAGATGCTTAAAATGGCTGAGGATTTGATTACTCTTATCAGGGGTTCTCAACCCCCTCTGACAAAAGGCCCAGATTAGAGGAAGACTACCCTTCCTCAGATCAAGCTTCTATTACCTCAGAACTATCTGAGGACCAGGATTGTGCCTATTCTCCATTCAAAGACTCTGATGCAGAGGAGTCTATTCCTCGTCTCCCCTGAGGACTTCTCTTTTGGGGAAACCCTGCATACATTGAGGGAACACTTTCACTGGGAAGGCCAAGATTACTCAGATTCCAAGAAAAGGCTCAGGGAATTTCTTCTGCTCCCCCAGCATAGGCCTCTGGCTATCCCTCCTGTTTTAGATATATTGGATGATGTGTACACAGAAGACAGCCTTAATCCTGATTCTTTGCCTCCAGCTCCTGTTAAATCAGACAGGTATTACCGGGTTCCTGATTCTCACCGGTTCCTATATAAAAGCCATACTGCTGACCCAGAAACTATTTCACAGGTTCCCAAGGGATTTAAGGCCTCTACTGCTAAAAACCCATTACCGTCAGAGAGAGATTCCAGATCTTTAGAAAGGTGGGGGAAAAAGGTGTACACCTCGGCCACTTTAACCATGAGAGCATTAAACTGTCAGTTCCATATGTTAAAGTATCAACAGTTTTTGATATCTCAGCCGAAAAGCAAGATGACACAACCAGAACAACCAGATTTAAAAGAGTTGGAGGATTTGTTGCATGGTGCAGAGCAAGTGGGTAAACATACCTTGCAGTGTGGTTTTGATGCTTTATAGGCCTCATGTAGAGCTGCTGTTACGGGGTCTGTTATACGTAGGCATGCTTGGCTCAAAGAGCAAACCTTATCAGATCATGTCAAAGCTAAATTATTAGATGCACCTCTTCAAAAAGATGTATTGTTTGGTGTTAAAGCAGAGGAGGTGCTAAAGAAAATGGAGGAAAAAGCGAAATCAATGCAAACAGTGAAAGATTTCCTGCAGGTACAGCCTCCACGTTTCAGCAGAAACTGGCCTTCAAAAATTGGTCCTTTCCAGCCACGGACAGACCTCAAAGGGGCAGATACAGGCGTCCAAGGGGTAGAGGGCAACCTCAAGGATCTTTCAGAGCCAGACAGTGGCAAGCACCAACCCCAAGAGGTGGAGAAGATAGATCACAGTCTTTTAGAAATCAGACACAATGACTTCCCCCTACACCTGCCAAGCAAAGCTTTAATGGCAACACCTTTGGGTGGAAAACTGACATTATTCTCAAAAAATTGGCATATTGTTACAAAAGACAAATGGATTCTGGACATTATAGACAGAGGCTACAAGTTCCACTTTCACACCCTTCCAAAAATGAGAGGCATGCCAAACCTGCCACAAAATCAAAGGGCAGAGGCACAAAAACAAATTTCAGCTGTCATGGACATGAAAGCAGTTCAAGAGGTACCTGCAAAAGAACAAGGTCAAGGGTTTTATTCCAGACTATTCCTGGTGCCAAGGAAAGACAAAGATTGGAGACCTATCTTAGACCTATCCATCCTAAACGCATTTCTACAGGTGCCAAAATTCAAGATGCTCACATTACAGCAGCTTCTTCCCATGCTGGGTAAGGAGTATTGGCTGGTAACATTGGACCTCAAGGAGGCATACCTGCATGTCCCTATCAGACAAGATTGCAGAAGATACCTCAGATTTCTTGCAGGTTCAACCCATTACCAATTCTCTGCATTGCCCTTTGGCTTATCTACTGCGCCCAGAGTGTTTATGAAATGCCTGGCATCAGTAATCGCCTTCTGCAGACTACAAGGGATACAAATCTACCCATATCTGGACGACTGCCTGATCCAAGCGGACAGCAAGGACATACTACTGCAGCACCTGGCGTTTGTAATAAAACTGTTGAACTTCCTGGGATACACAGTCAACAAAAAGAAATCAAAACTAATACCCTCTCAACAAATAATGTTCCTGGGTGCCAGCTTGGATACAACCACA
The DNA here is from genome assembly GCF_019279795.1 of Protopterus annectens. Lineage (NCBI taxonomy): Eukaryota > Metazoa > Chordata > Ceratodontiformes > Protopteridae > Protopterus > Protopterus annectens. The sequence goes on along the minus strand of NC_056743.1, from coordinate 958,923,917 downwards.
AGGATGGCCTACCTCATGCCAGACAAGCAAGGGCAACTGTGTCAATACTTCAGAAAAATGGCAAATTACACCAGGCTAACTGCAAGGAAAGTCCTGCAGGCTCTGGGATTCATGGCATCTTGCATCCTACTAATCCCATGTGCAAAGCTGCATATGAGGAAACTTCAATGGTACCTAAAAAACTTATGGTCTCAACACAGCCACAGCTTGGAAGCAATTATACCACTCATTCCATGCCTTCAAAAGGAATTTATGTGGTGGGCTCAAGCTTGCCAAAGAAACACAGGTCTTCCTTTCTGTGTACCTCAAGCAACTCAAATCATCACAACAGACGCCTCAGACTATGCCTGGGGAGCACACATGACAGATCAGTGCATTCAGGGAAAATGGGCACAAAAGAGAAGCTCCTTCACATCAACCAAAAGGAAATGCTAGCCGTGCAAAAGGCTATTATGACCTTCAAAGACCTACTGCATCCAGGCCAGCTATTGATAAGGACAGACAACACCACAGTGATGTGGTACATAAACAAACAGGGGGAACTCATTCTACCCCTGTGCAGGCAAGCCATGACCCTATGGAACACAGCACTGGAATTGAAAATTCAATTACAGGCACAATTCCTGCCAGGGAAGGAAAACACACTGGCAGACAACCTAAGCAGAAATATGACAGATCCACACGAATGGAAGTTGCATCCTCAAATTTTCACAAAGATAACTCAGGCATGGGGACAGCCAGACATAGATCTCTTTGCTACCCACAGAAATTGCCAGTTGAAAAAATTTTGTTCAAGGACCTATCATCCACAGGCCTGGAAAGTGGACGCACTTTCCTTCAATTGGGCAACATTGACAGTCTATGCCTTCCCGCCTCTTCCTCTGCTGCCCAAAGTTCTATTAAAAGCCAGAGCAGAGAGGCCGAAAATTATTCTCATTGCTCCAGACTGGCCCAGGCAACACTGGTATCCGCTCCTGAAGAGCTTGACACATTCCCCACCATGGATCCTACCTCTAGTCCCTCTTCTGTTGTCCCAGCACAACTACAAAACTCTTCACAGCCACCTCAAAACTAAATCTAGCTGCATGGAGAATTCCTTGATTTCCCAACAGTTTCTCCTCTCCAAGGAGGTGCAGGATGTCATCTTGGAGGCCAGAAGACCTTCTACTAGAAAGGCCTACTCCGCCAAATGGAAACGATTTTGTGCCTGGAATCAAAAGAAGGGACAGAATCATTGGGTAATAAATATACCTCAAATTTTACAGTACCTAGCTGAGATGTTAAATAATGGACTTTCCTTCTCCTCCATCAAGATCCACGCTTCAGCCATTTCTGCACAATACAACACAGATCCTCCTTTATTCTCTCATCCTCTCTTAAGGCAGTTCCTCAGAGGGGCAAAGAATATAAAACCCCCAAGGAAACTACCAGTCCCTGCTTGGGACCTCAACTTGGTATTGGAAAAGCTGACCCTTCCTCCCTTCGAGCCAGCTTCTTCATCAGAGTTACAGTACTTGTCATGGAAAACAGCCTTTCTTCTGGCTATCACCTCAGCTCGCAGGGTCTCGGAGCTACAGGGCCCTCATGGCTGTGCAACCATTCATCATTTTCCATCAGAATAGAGTTTCCTTACGAACCAACCCTACCTTTATGCCAAAGGTAGTATCCAGTGTAGCTTTGAATCAGACTATCCACTTACCTACCTTTTATCCTAAGCCACAAAACAAAGGGGAAAGACTACTACATTCCTTGGACATTCACAGACAACTTCGTTATTATTTGGACAGGACAAAGCCATTCAGGAAATCTGAGCAACTCTTTGTGTCCTATGCTGCAGGTGCTCAAGGAAAGGCTATTTCCAAACAGACAATTTCAAAATGGATAGCCCACTGCATACACTTTTGTTACTCATTTCATGGAAAAACTGTGCCTGCATGCATCAGATCCCACTCCACCAGAGCCACAGCTACCTCTGCAGCCTTCCTCAGGGGGGTCCCTACCAAGGATATTTTGGAAGCAGCCACCTGGAGTTCAGTGCACACTTTCTCCAAGCACTATCACCTCCCACTATACTCTAAATCTAGAGCGGGCTTTGCCACAGCAGTCCTGCAGGGCATCCTAGCCCCTCCTAGTTCCACTTAGTGCCTACCACCCTTACTTAGCTTTGGGATTCTACCCATGTGTTATGACTGCAGCTGTATGCATGATGAACATAGTACAGTTTTGTACCTACCATAAATGTAGATGTTCGAGTGCTCATACAGCTGCAGTCCAGGATGTTCTTCATCTCACATTGCTGCAGTCCTAACACTTGGGTAGTCCGCTGTCACTCGGTCGGCCCGAATATCAGAGTATAAGGCTGACGTCGGTCAAGGCGCATTTGACTGACATCAGAACGTCAGGGTACAAATGCGCATGACCGACGTCATATCCTCAGTCTTTTTTGCCGCATGGTCCGATGCAGAAGCAGTGTTGCGAGTGCCGTTCGGCGTTCTGAAATTTTTCACCGGAGTTTCAGACCGAAGTCAGAGTTGGTTAAGTACCCCGTTGGGGAATATTTTGGTTTTTTCTTGCCTCAGTGGTTTACCGGATGTCAGAAAAAGTGAATAACTGTATTTCTTGTGGGAAACAGATACCGCATAGGGATTACCATAATTTGTGTATACCTTGTTTGGGACCTGAGCACGACGTTGTTGGGCGTCGCTATTGTGCTAGGTTCAATAAACGCACTATAAAGCGAAGGTTGGATTGTGCCAGGTTGGTCTTTGGGAAGCGGTGCAATTACAATATGCCGTCGGATGCTCCGGCCGCTTCCTCAAAGAAGCGCAAGGACAAGGCAGTTAAACCTAGGTTAGAGGAGTCGTCCAACCGGACGCCGGTTCTTTAGAGGCGCCAGTGGAACCGGTGGTTCCGACGGAGGCCTCTCTGGAGTCCCAGGGAGAAACTTTGTTTTACAGGATGTGGCCTCCCAGGAGGCAGGTCAGGCTGTAGGGGCTTCTCAGATTACTGTACTCCCCTCCCTTCCTAAGGTGTCTAGGCCCTCTCTTTCTGCTTCCAAGGCTTCTCCTAGAGGCAGGTCTAGTTTTGCTTCTGTGGGTGTCACTCCTAGTTCTTCAGGTTCTGTGCCCAAGAAGCACATGCTTAAAATGGCAGAAGATTTAATTACTTTAATTAGAGGCTCTATGCCCCCTCCTGATAAGAGGCCTAGGATGGAACCTGTGTTGGGGATTATGAGCAGGCTTCGATGTGTCTGAGTCTTCGGCTGAAGACTTGCAGGAGTATTCTCATTATTCTGATTCTGATGTGGATGATTCTACTCCTTCTGCTTCTCCTCCTGAGGATTTTTCTTTTTCAGAGACCCTTCACTCCATGAGAGAGCATTTTAAATGGGAAGGTCAGGATTTCTCTGATTCCAGGAAAAGGCTTAGGGAATTTTTGTTTTTACCCCAGCATAGGCCTTTAGCTATACCTCCTGTTCTGAATGTGGTGGAAGATGTGTTTGCAGAGGCTTCTCTTAATCCTGATTCTTTGCCTCCTGCTCCTGTTAAACCAGATAGGTATTACAGGGTACCTGAAGCTCATAAGTATATTTTTAAGAGTCCTAGGGCAGACCCAGAAACTGTTAAACCAGATAGGTATTACAGGGTACCTGAAGCTCATAAGTATCTTTTTAAGAGTCCTAGGGCAGACCCAGAAACTGTTAGCCAGGGGCCTAAGGGTGTTAAGGCTTCTGTTGTCAAGAATCCGGTTCCTGCAGATAAAGAGGCCAGGGCCTTGGATAGATGGGGAAAGAAAGTTTATACTTCTTCCACTCTAGCCATGAGAGCTTTGAATTGCCAGTTTCACATGTTGAAATATCAAAATTATCTCCTTTCACAGTTGAAATCTAAGGTTGATGCTCTGGCGGAAGGTATTGATTGTAAAGAGTTACAAGATTTGGTACATGTTTCTGAACAGGTGGGTAAGCATTCTTTGCAATGTGGTTTTGATGCTGTACAGGCCTCATCTAGGGTGGCTGCCACTGGGTCAGTTCTTCGCAGGCATGCCTGGATGAGGGATCAAAATTTATCTGACCATGTTAAAACTAGGATTTTGGATGCCCCTTTGCAATCTGATGTCTTGTTTGGTTCTCCTGTTGAGGCAGTTTTAAAGAAAATGGAAGACAAGGCTAAGTCTATGCAGACTGTTAAAGATTTTTTGCAGGTTCAGCCTCCAAAGTTTAGTAGAAATTGGCCTACTAAAGGGTGGACGTATCCTTCTTATGATTCCCAGTCTAGGGGTAGATCTAGACGTGGCAGGGGCAGAGGTCAGGGCTCTTTCAGGCCTAGGTCAGGGAGTTCTCCTGCACAGTCTTGGTGAGGGCAGGGGTCAGTCCTTTCGTAAACAGACCCAATGACCTACCTTTTCAGCTGCCAGAACCTTCTCGCCTGGCAGCACCTTTGGGAGGAAGGTTGGCACTTTTCAAAGAAAATTGGAGTTTGATTACCCAAGACAGATGGGTACTGGATATCATACATCACGGTTACAGGTTTTATTTCCATACCTTGCCTCCTTTCAAAGGCATGCCAGACATTCCTCCTCAACAAAGAATAGAGGCTCACAAGCAAATTTCTCTGTTACTCCAAATAGGGGCCATACAGCCGGTTCCTATGCCAGAAAGGGGCCTAGGATTTTATTCTCGCCTGTTCCTTGTGCCAAAAAGGGGAACACGTGGAGACCAATTTTGGATTTATCTATCCTCAACACTTATCTGGACATTCCCAAGTTCAAAATGTTGACGTTACAACAGCTTTTACCTCTACTGGGCAAGGATCACTGGATGGTAACTTTGGATCTCAAGGAGGCTTACCTTCATGTTCCTATCAGGCTAAGTTGCAGGAAGTATCTGCTTTTCGGACTGGGACTTCTCACTATCAGTTGTCTGCATTGCCCTTTGGCTTATCTACTGCGCCCAGAGTATTTACGAAGTTCTGGCTCCAGTGATAGCTTTCTTCAGGCTAAAAGGAATACAAATCTATCCTTATTTGGACGATTGCCTGATTCTGGCTCAAGGAAGGGACGAGCTTCTTCGCCATTTGGAATATGTGATAGCAGTGCTAAGATGCCTGGGGTATTCTGTGAACGAAATAAAGTCCAGTCTAGTACCCTCTCAAGACATGTGCTTTCTGGGTGTAAGACTGAATACAGCATCCCAGATGGCCTTTCTAACCCCGGACAAACAAAATAATCTTTCCCTTTACTTCCATCATCTATCTCTTCAGTCCGGGCTGACTGCAAGGACAGTCCTTCAAGCCTTAGGGTTCATGGCATCTTGTATTCTGGTGCTTCCCAATGCCAAACTGCATATGAGGAAGTTGCAATGGTATCTCAAAAATGTATGGACACAGCACTGCCAGCATCTGGACACTGTCATTCAAATAATACCTTGCATTCAAAAGGAATTTTTGTGGTGGGCTCAGGAATGTCACCTAAACAAGGGACTCTCTGTGACCCAGCCAGAGGCGAGTCAAATTTTAACGACAGATGCCTCAGACAAAGCTTGGGGAGCTCATCTAAACGGAAAGTGGATACAAAACAAGTGGCCTGTCAGACTATAGCATCTACATATCAACTTGAAGGAGATGTTAGCAGTCCAGTTTGCATTAATAGCTTTCAAGGATTTACTTCTTCCAGGGCAGGTGTTGATTCTAACAGACAACACTACTGTCATGTGGTACATCAACAAGCAAGGGGGAACACATTCTTATCCTCTATGCAGGCAAGCAATGATTTTGTGGGAGACTGCTCTCAGTTTACAACTAAGTCTTCAGGCAAGGTTCCTGCCGGGAGCACAGAACTCCTTAGCAGATGTGTTAAGCAGACAAATCATGGTTTCCACACGAGTGGAAACTGGATCTTCATGTATTTCAGAAATTGACAGTGTCCTGGGGAACTCCAGACATAGATCTGTTCGCTTCTCCACTAAACCACCAGCTGCCAAAGTTTTGCACAAAGCGGTTTCATCCCACAGCTTGGAAAGTGGATGCTCTTTCTTTCAGTTGGAAAAATCTTCATGTGTATGCCTTTCCACCTCTGCCTCTCCTCCCAAAGGTACTTTTGAAGGCCAGACAGGACAAGCCAAGGATGATTTTGATGGCTCCAGATTGGCCTCGACAGCACTGGTACCCATTACTGAGAAGTCTAGTACGGAAGCCTCCATGGCCTTTGCCTTTGATTCCACATCTGTTGACCCAGGAGGACAGTCATTTGCTCAATGTCAAACTTCACTCTCTTCACCTAACAGCCTGGCATATTCTGTTTTGAACCATAGAGGGTCTCAACTGCCACAACAAGTTTTGAATGTGATTTTGGAAGCTAGAAGGCCTAGTACAAGAAAAGTGTACGCAGATAAATGGAAGAGATTTTCATTTTGGAGTGCAGCTAAGGATTTGTATGTTTCTGAGCCTGATTTAAGTGTGGCTTTTCAATATCTTACTGAGTTATTGGACAAAGGTTTGTCCTTCTCTTCTATTAAGATTCATGCTGCAGCAATTTCAGCTCACTATGACTGTGACCCACCATTGTTTTCTCATCCTTTGTTCAAGCAATTTCTTAGAGGGGCAAAGAATATAAGACCCCCACGAAGGGCTCCTACTCCTGCTTGGGATCTCAATTTTGTGTTGGAGAAACTCACTCTACAACCTTTTGAGCCTGCAGCTACTGCTGAGTTGAAATATTTGTCATGGAAGACTGCTTTTTTGTTGGCCATTACCTCTGCAAGAAGGGTTTCTGAATTGCAGGCCCTTATGGCAGTTGAGCCTTTCTTAATTTTTCATAAGGATAGGGTATCTTTACGTACTAATCCTTCCTTTATGCCTAAAGTGGTTTCTAGTGTGGCTTTAAACCAAACTATTCATTTGCCTACTTTTTATGCAAATCCCCAAAATAAAGGGGAAAAGATTTTGCACACTTTAGATGTACACAGGCAGTTGCGATATTATTTGGACAGAACTAAAGGGTTCAGACAATCTCAGCAGTTATTAGTTTCTTTTGCTTTGTGCTCTCAGGGCAAGCCCGTGTCAAAACAAACTATTTCTAAGTGGATTGGTTTTTGCATTGCTTTCTGTTATTCCCATCTTGGCAAAGAGATTCCAGCTGGGATTAGGCCTCATTCCACTAGGGCTACTGCCACTTCAACAGCTTTTTGAGGGGGTGGCTACTAAGGATATTTTGGAGGCAGCCACTTGGAGTTCAGTGCATACCTTCTCTAGGCATTACCACCTTCCACTGTACTCTAAATCCAGGGCTGGTTTTGCCACTGCTGTGTTGCAGGGCATTTTGGCAGCTCCTGCTTCATTATAGTTTAGCCATCCTCCCTTACCTCTGCTTTGGGATTCTACCCAAGTGTTAGGACTGCAGCAATGTGAGATGAAGAACATAGTACAGTTTTGTACCTACCATAAATGTAGATGTTCGAAGATCCACATTGCTGCAGTCCAATTTACCCTCCCTCCTTCCCCTCTGTAGTTTGAGGTGGTTGTGTGGGTTGGGTTATCCATCTGAGGTATATTGTGTATATTGTATATATTGTATATTTTGTACATATTTTTGGTGTTAGGCTGGTTGGTTGTTTAGTTGTTGTCTATGGGTTTTGACCTTTCTTTTTAGGGTCTTCTGACATCTGGGGCAAGAAAAGACTGAGGATATGACGTCGGTCATGCGCATTTGTACCCTGACGTTCTGATGTCAGTCAAATGCGCCTTGACCGACGTCAGCCTTATACTCTGATATTCGGGCCGACCGAGGGACAGCGGACTACCCAAGTGTTAGGACTGCAGCAATGTGGATCTTCGAACATCTACATTTATGGTAGGTACAAAACTGTACTTTTCCCTCCCTCCAACCCCTCTTAGGACAGGCCTTATGACAAACCCTTTTCATATAACCTTTTGGGGTATTCTTTTATGGTGTATTTGCTTGCAACTACTGTTTTTGATTTATCAACATTGCACTTTTGCATAACATTATGTTTGCCTTCCTTCTGGGGGCACCTGACATCTGGGGCAAGAAAAACTGAAGAAAATGGCGTCGGCTGCCTCTTTTATACCCCTGCCGCACTGACGTCAGGGAGGAAGCGACGACAACTGACGCCGGACCTAGACTTTGGAATTCGGCCAACCGAGGACCCGCCTGACGGCAGGATAACCCATCTGTTATGACTGCAGCTGTATGAGCACTCAAACATCTACATTTATGGTAGGTACAAAACTGTACTTTCCATCACCCTGCCCTGCCCGTATTCCTTGCTGTTAAAGTATTGGATTCATGTCAGCACTAATCCTCCTCATTGTTGTAAGAAGGTATTGCAAGTGAGTACTTCATTGAGCCTTCTGAGTACATTAGTCTCAACTTGTGGGTGGCGGTGGGGAGAGGTCTGTGGATCCAGATTGTCAAACGTGTACTGCACTCATCTATAGTGGTGGAGCCATGTTCTCAGTCTTGTCAAAGGTTGCCCCTCTGTCTCGCCTTTTTCCTCAGTCAAGGTTACCAAAGATGCATCTATCCTAGGGTGGGAGTCATTGCTGAGGACAGCCAGTTCAGGGGACATGGCCAATTTATGAATCAGTGTACTGGAGATGATAATGGTCAGCCTAGTGCTGAAAGCCTTTCAAGATTACCTTTCGCAGGATGTGATAGCCATACACATGGAAAGTATGGCAGTGGTGTTAAATATCAACAAAAAGGTAGGTACTACATTATACCTCCTCTGTCAGGAAGCTTTGCGTGAGCGAGAGTGGGTGATGCTGTCACGGTGATGTCTCATTGTAATACATATCCCTAGTTAGGCCAGCTACCTACAAGACAAGCTTAGAAAATGATTCAAGTGTGGTCCCTCAACCTGTCCATAGCACAGGTAGTATTTTTCCTTTGGGGGAACCGTTACTGCAACCTGCTTGCATCGTAACAAACACCAAGTGTAGTAACTGTTTTCCAGTCGCCTCTTTACAGGCTTCTCATGTTGAAGTTTCTCCTGAAAGCCATGTTGTGCAGAGCCACAGTAATTCTCACAGCCATTTTTGGCCGTGGCAGTTGTGGTTCCTTTTGGTTTGGCCTCATGTCAAGAAGACTCCTTTGCTTCTGATTGCACATCCAGATCTCCTGTCTCTCCCATCTAGCAAATTTCATTCAGACATCCACTTAAATTAATCACATGTTTTTCCTGTTCCAGTGGTGGCCAGAGACCCTTCATATCTATCCAGTGTGGCCCAAATCCTTACTTCATCTCAGAATCATCCACCAGAAAAATCTGTAAGGGTAAATAGAAAACGTTTTTTTTTTTTTTAGTCCATTCAACAAGGCTTAGAGCCTTTCACTTCGTCATTTCCCTTAGTCCTGTGGTTCTTCCCCATTTGATACAGTCCAGGTTCCATTTTCTCCACTGTAAAGGTCCGCCTGTCAGCCATGTCCAACTTTCATCAAGGGTTCAACTCATTTTCCATTGCAGCACAGAAAGTCTGCAAAACTTTTTTTATGAGGCCCTTTTCTTCAGAGACTTCCTGTCAATGACCATGTTTCTTAGTGAGGTCTCAGTTTTGTGCTTCTGAAACTTGCTAGTCCTCTCTTTGAACCAGGCCATTCAGATGATCTTGGATTCCTTTACTGGAAAGCCCTATCCCTTGTAGCTGTTACTTAAAAAAGGAGATTCTATAAGATGCAGGTTTTATCAAACCAGTTTTGTTTGGTTTCCGTAAGGATATGGTCTACCTCCATATGAATCCATCATTTATGCCAAAGGTAGCTTAAGAGGCAAACTTTACCCAGCCTGTCAGTGTACCTGTGCTTTTCCCATGCTATTCAAATAGAGAAGAGTGCATATTATATTGCCATGATGTACGGAAACTTTACAAAGAACTAAAGATGTCCTTCAATTCCTATGTTGCAGTATTCTAGATGTGGGATTTTCTGCCCTCGGGCGACTCGTATGTTGGCTCCTATACAAAAGCTTCAGCTTGGCTGTTGCAGTGTGCGTGGCATGTCACACATAGGGCCATAAACCAAGGGCCATAAATGTGATGTCCGCACGCACAATCCTCATAACTTTTCAGCGGCAGACGACATTCGCATCATACGATCGCTTCTTCATAGATGTCACATCTTAAAGATAAAGTAACCCATTGGGTTTATAATTTTCTTATTTTTTGCCAATTGCTATTGCTTAGGCTTGGTTGTTGTAGCCTTTAGCTGATGTTAGGAAAAAAGGGAAAGTGCCAATGCGGGCGTCAGATACCCCATAAAGATGCCCATGACAGGTGTGCTTTTTTGCCTGGGCCGGGAACACGATCACTCCTCCTGCGCAATTTGTAAGTTGTTTGTGCCTAAGACCCTGCGCAGCCATCTGGCCATGTTAAACCTTTACCTGGAGAACCATCACCTTAAGCTGTTAGCCCTTAGAATGGATCCTGCATTGGAGGCCACATCCGAACCACCACACAAGAAGGCCAAGTTTCCTAGGCCTTCCTCACCTGCCGCTCCGCTTCCCGATGCACTGCCAACTGCCGATCTAGGTGTTGAGGCGCGCTCGGCGGATCAGTCAACTGCAGCAACATCCCTTGAGGAAGCCGTTTAACAGCCGATGACCATCACGTCCTCGGAGCTTGTCCAGACATCGACTACCGTCAGTGTCGAGGGGGAACCAGTTTCGGTGGTACCTCCGATTGGGATCCAGTCTTCGGATGTGTTATTATCCAAACCCAATGCCAGGCCACTCCCTACTTCCTCCCCGGCCAAAAAGAAGCAGAAAACTAAACATACATTCTCCTCTACAGAAGCCACACCAGATTGGCAGGCCTTCACCTCCTCTCTCATGCAGGCCTTTATGGCCCTCAGGCCTTCAGCCTCGGCCACCTCCACTCTGCCTCTTCTGAGCCCTAGGCCTGCTTCTGCCTCTTCCCTCCCACCCATGACCCCTCAAGAAAGGGAAGAAGAACATGATTCTTCCTTCTCATCCTTTGAAGAGTCAGATGTTCATCATGTTACCCTGCTGCAGTCATCACACTTGGGTTATCCTGTCGTCAGGCGTTCCCGCAGTTGGCAGGAATTCCAAAGTCTTGGTCTGGCATCGGTTGCTGTCGCTTCTTCCCTGACGTCAGTGCGCCAGGGGTATATATAATGCAAGTGATGCCATTTTCTTCAGTCTTTCTTGCCGCGCGGTGCCCGAAGCAGAAGCAGTTCGCAAATGCCGGTCGGCCGACTACTGAGATTTTCGAATTTGAATTTCAGACCGAAGTCTTCTATAAAGCTAAGTACCCCGTTGGGGAAACTTTTCTTGCCTCAGACCGATGTCAGAAAAAGTTAATAATTGTATTTCTTGTGGGAAGCAAATACCTCATAAGGATTTTCATTTATTGCATACCTTGCCTAGGCCCAGACCACGACGTCACTAGTTGTCGTTTTTGTGCTAGGTTTAATAAACGTACTATTAAAAGACGCTTTGATTTCGCACGACACTACGGTAGGAAATTTAACTACACCATGCCATCGGAGCTTCCGACTACTGGCGTGCACAAAAAACGCAAGGATAAGGACAGACAGCCCAGGCCTAAGCCAAATTCCGAGGCCTCGACTGACCCGGTCTCCGGTTCTCCAGTCCTCAGTGAGGCTCCGATGCAGCCCCTGACTACTGCAGATCTGGAACCCGAGACCGCTTCAGATTTTTTGACGGAATGTACCAGGCCTGCGCAGCCATTTAGTTCAGGCCCTACCGACGACATTGCTGAAAAAGATGTCGGTGCTGCAGAAACGCCATCGGTTTCTGAACGCATTTTCAGACCGACGATGCTCACCATTAAATCGTTTTCTAAGACGAAGACTCCTATTAAATCTAAAAAGACTGCACTTCAGTCCCCTGTTCAAGGCCCTATGCCTAAGAAACAGATGCTCAAAATGGCTGAAGATTTGATCACTTTAATCAGGGGTTCCCAGCCCCCTCCTGACAAAAGGCGTAGACAAGAGGAAGATTATGCATCCTCTGAACAAGTGTCCATTTCTTCAGACTCCTCTGAGGACCAAGATTACTCCTTCTCCCCTTATGAAGATTCTGATGCTGAGGATTCCATTCCCTCAGCTTCTCCTCCTGAAGACTATTCCTTTGTGGAAACGTTACACACTATGAGGGAACATTTTCACTGGGAAGGTCAGGACTACTCTGACTTGAAGAAAAGGCTCAGAGAGTTTCTTTTACTCCCCCAACACAGACCACTTGCCATCCCACCAGTTTTAGACATTGTGGATGATGTTTACTTAGAATCCAGTTTTAACCCTGATTCTCTTCCTCCTGCTCCGCCTAAGCCTGACAGATATTATAGAGTGCCTGATTCCCACAAATTTCTTTACAAAAGCCCTGTTGCTGACCCAGAGACAATCTCCCAGGGTCCCAAGGGGGCTAAGGCTTCTATGGCTAAAAATCCTGTACCTTCTGAGAGGGATTCCAGAGCACTAGACAGGTGGGGGAAAAAGGTTTACACCTCAGCCACTCTAGCTATGAGGGCACTAAATTGCCAGTTTCACATGCTTAAGTATCAGCAATTTCTAATCTCTCAGTTAAAGCAAAAATGACCACTCTCCCTCAACAATCTGAATTGAAAGAAATGCAGGATCTGTTGCATGCCACTGAACAGGTGGGCAAACATACCTTACAATGTGGCTTTGATTCTTTGGAGGCCTCCTGCAGAGCAGCTGTCACTGGGTCTGTTATACGTAGGCATGCTTGGTTAAAGGAACAAACTCTACCTGATCATGTTAAAGCAAAACTTCTAGATGCTCCTTTACAGCAGGATGTTCTTTTTGGAGTTAAAGCAGAAGAAGTCTTAAAGAAAATGGAGGATAAGGCAAAATCTATGCAGACAGTCAAAGATTTCCTACAGGTACAGCCCCTTCGCTTCAGCAGAAACTGGCCAACAAAAAATTGGTCCTTTCCAGCTACAGACAGACCACAGAGTGGGAAATACAGACGCCCAAGGGGCAGAGGACAACTACAAGCCCAGTACAAACCTCGCCAATGGGGCACTACAACACAGAAGGGAGGAGAAGACAGGTCCCAATCTACCAGAAGGCAAACTCAATGACTTGCACCTCATCTGGCCAAGCAACACTCTCTTGGCAGCCCCCTTGGGAGGAAAACTCGCACTTTTTTCAGACAACTGGCACATTGTCACAAAGGACAAATGGGTCCTAGACATAATTTTACGAGGATACAAATTCCATTTTCACACCTTGCCAATGAAAAGAGGAATGCCAAACCTGCCACAAAATCAGTGGGCAGAGGCACAAAAACAAATTACAGCTCTCATGGACATGAGAGCCATTCAACTGGTACCTACTCGAGAGCAAGGTCAAGGATTTTACTCAAGACTTTTTCTAGTGCCCAGAAAGGACAATGCCTGGAGACCAATTCTGGTCCTTTCAATTCTAAACACCTACTTGCAAGTGCCCAAATTCAAGATGCTAACACTACAGCAGCTTCTTCCCATGTTGGGCAAGGAAGCATGGCTAGTAATGTTGGACCTCAAGGAGGCATACCTGCATGTCCCTATCAGACAAAGTTGCAGAAGATACCTCCGTTTCATTGCAACCCATTACCAATTCTCTGCACTGCCCTTTGGCTTATCTACTGCGCCCAGAGTCTTCACAAAATGCCTGGCACCAGTAATTGCATACTGCAGACAAAGAGGAATTCAAATATACCCATACCTGGACGTCTGCCTCATCCAAGCAGAAAGCAAGGACATTCTGTTACATCATCTGGCTTTTGTGAAACATCTACTAAATTGCCTGGGGTACACAGTAAACGAAAAGAAGTCAAAACTAGTACCCTCACAAAATATGACATTCCTGGGTGCCAGCTTGAATACAACGGCCCAGAAGGCTTATCTGACGCCAGACAAACAACTACAACTGACTCAGTATTTCAAAACAATGGCAACAAAGGCCCAATTAACTGCAAGAAAAATTCTGCAGGCCTTGGGCTTCATGGCATCTTGCATTCTACTAATACCATTTGCAAAGCTGCATATGAGGAAATTACAGTGGTACCTAAAAAGCGTATGGTCTCAACACAGCCACAGCTTGGACACAGTGATATCTCTCATTCCCTGCCTACAACAGGAGTTTCTATGGTGGTCACAGGCATGTCACCTCAAGGGTTAGCCTTTCACCTTGCCCCCAGTCAGGCAAACTATCACAACAGATGCATCAGATTACGCCTGGGGGGCTCACATGGCAGGACGGTGCGTTCAAGGCATATGGGCTGCAGATCAAAGGAATCTGCACATCAATCAAAAAGAGATGCTAGCTGTACAGAAAGCTCTGACAGCCTTCAAGGATCTATTACATCCAGGACAACTGACAATAAAGATGGACAACACCACAGTAATGTGGTACATAAACAAACAAGGGGGTACTCACTCCTACCCTCTGTGCAGGCAAGCTATGACCTTATGGAACACAGCTCTGGCTTACCAAGTTCAGTTACAAGCTCAATTCCTGCCAGGACAGAAGAATACATTGGCAGACGACCTCAGCAGAAACATCATGGATCCCCACGAGTGGAAACTAGATCCACAAGTATTTACAATGATAACTCAAAAATGGGGCATTCCAGACATAGACCTGTTTGCCAGTCCTCAAAATAATCAACTGACAAAATTTTGTACAAGGGCATTTCACCATCAAGCGTGGAAAGTGGACGCACTCTCTTTCAGTTGGAAAAACCTGACAGTGTATGCCTTCCCTCCATTGCCTCTCCTCACAAAGGTACTTCTGAAAGTCAAAAAGGAGAGACCTCGACTGATTCTCATAGCTCCAGACTGGCCACGCCAGCACTGGTACCCGCTCTTGAGGAATATGGCCCATGGCCCACCATGGATATTACCACAAATTTTCCATTTACTCACACAACAAAACAATCAGATTCTTCACAGCCAGCTCAAAACCTTAAATCTGGCTGAAAATCAACTAAGCATACAGCCAGCTCCTCTTTCCCAAGCAGTTATGGATGTTATTCTGGAAGCTAGGAGGCCAAGTACCAGGAAGGCTTATTCGGACAAATGGAAAAGGTTTTGTGCCTGGAACCAATCTAAAGGCCAAGACACAATTTAGCCTCACATGCCTCACATTCTACAGTATTTAACTGAGATGTTGCACAAAGGACTTTCTTTCTCCTCCATTAAAATCCATGCTTCAGCTATTTCGGCCCACTACAACACAGATCCACCCTTATTTTCGCATCCACTTCTAAGGCAGTTCCTCAGAGGGGCAAAAAACATTAGACCACCCAGAGCACCTACACCAACATGGGACCTCAATTTTGTTCTGGAAAAACAAACGCTTCCTCCCTTTGAACCAGCTTTCCCTGCAGATCTTCAGTTCCTGTCATGGAAGACTGCCCTGCTGCTAGCAATAACTTCAGCTAGAACAGTCTCAGAGCTACAGGCTCTAATGGCAATGGAACCTTTCCTCATTTTTCATCAAGACAGGGTTTCTCTAAGAACTAATCCTTCCTTTATGCCTAAGGTGGTTTCCAGTGTGGCTTCAAATCAAACCATCTACTTACCCACCTTCTTCCCAAATCCACAGAACAAAGGTGAGAGACTCCTGCATTCCTTGGACATTCACAGGCAACTTCGTTACTACTTGGACAAAACTAAGGCTTTCAGAAAATCTGACCAGCTCTTTGTATCCTTTGCTACAGCTTCTCAAGGGAAGGCTATATCAAAGCAAATCATTTCCAAATTGATAGGTCATTGCATACGTTTTTGCTACACCCATCATGGAAAACCAGTTGCTGCCACCATTAGGCCCCACTCTACCAGGGCAACAGCTATTTCTACAGCCTTTCTCAGCATGTTTCCAACCAAGGAGATTTTGGAAGCTGCGATTTGGAGTTCAGTACACACCTTTACCAAACACTATCACTTACCACTTCACTCTAAGACCAGGGCGGGCTTTGCCACTGCAGTTCTGCAGGGCCTACTAGCCTCCTCTAACCCTCTATGATACCTCCACCCATCCTTAGCTTTGGGATTCAACCCAAGTGTGATGACTGCAGCAGGGTAACACGATTAACATAGTACAGTTTTGAACCTACCATAAATGTAGATGTTCGAGTGTACACCCTGCTGCAGTCCAGGTTACCCTCTCTCCATCCCCTCTGTCCTACTGACTAAATCTCTCAATACCTTCCTAATGTATTTGCTTATATCTGAGGGATTTTGTGTTTGTGCAAGTTTACTCAATTTGGTACTAATTACTGACCATCTTTTTGGGGGCACCTGACATCTGGGGCAAGAAAAACTGAAGAAAATGGCGTTGGTTGCATTATATATATCCCCGGCGCACTGACATCAGGGAAGAAGCGACAGCAACCGACGCCGGACCAAGACTTTGGAATTCCAGCCGACTGCGGGACCGCCTGACGACAGGATAACCTAAGTGTGATGACTGCAGCAGGATGTACACTCGAACATCTACATTTATGGTAGGTACAAAACTGTACTTTTCTTATGTTTCCCAGATTCCTTCCCCTCCCCCAGGAATATTACTCTCCTGATGAGGAGTCCTGTGGAAGGGGATTCCCCTCGTCAGGATATTACGTTTGGTGAGACCATCACCAAGGTGAAGGATTACTTTAAATGGGATACGTCCCAAATGACTGACACCCAAAAAAGGTACTTTGAGCTGCTGCAAGTAGAATCACCTTCCCCTTCGGCGGTCCCCCCAGTTCTGCCTGCTTACTTGGATGTCTTCAACTCCGCTTCCAAGGCCCCAGATTCCCATCCTCCAGCTCCTAAGCATTCTGACCACTTCTATAAAGTACCAGAGGATCAGAAATTCCTGGTTAAACCACCCTTGGCGGACCCAGCTGTGATTGCCACCACTGCAGATAAGCAGTCTAGACTGCTACCTTCTGCCTCCCTCCTACCCACAGATACAGATAGCGAGTATATGGGCAAGATGGGAAAGAAGGTATACACTTCTTCCACTTTGGCTCTCAGAGCCATAAATTATCAGACCCACATGACCAAGTATGCATTAGACTTGGTATCTCAAGCCTCCTTCATGCTGGCATCTTTGCCCGACAGTCCCATTAAGACTGACATTACCTCCAAAACATTCCTTGGCCCAACAGGTAGCCAGGCATTCCATCAGATGCAGCTACGATGCTGCAGAAGCATCCACCAGGTCAGCATCTGCTTCTGTTCTCAGGAGGTACTCA
The DNA here is from genome assembly GCF_019279795.1 of Protopterus annectens. Classification (NCBI taxonomy): domain Eukaryota; kingdom Metazoa; phylum Chordata; order Ceratodontiformes; family Protopteridae; genus Protopterus; species Protopterus annectens. The sequence continues at coordinate 958,906,666 of NC_056743.1, read as the reverse complement.
TGGCTAAGACTCTAGAACCTCTCAGAGGATTTCACTTCTAAGATCTTGGACGCCCCTCTGGACCACAATGTCCTTTTCGGTAAACAATCTGGAGACCTTTTAAAAAATCTGCAGGAAAAAAGCAAAGAGCTACAAGACATCAAGCATCTTCTGGTGTCACCCATCCCCAAGTATTATAGGAACTACCCTGCTAAGGCCACCTTTGTGAGATGTAATCCTCCACCCCCTGCCTCCTCTTCCAGGTCTAGGAGAGGGGCTAGAAGACCTACCACCTCCAGACCCTCTGCTCCAGCACATCAACCCAGATGATCCTTTCAGGACAGAGGAAGCCTCAGTAATGCATGACTGCCTTGCCCACCTACCCCTCTCGGCCTGCCTTTCCCACTGTCTTTTCATTTGGAAATCCATCACTACAGACCAGTGGGTCTTAACCATTATCCAAAAAGTGTACTTCCTATCCTGGAAAGAAAAAAACACACAGAAAAGGCATTCCTTCCCCCGCCCCCAAAACCAGACCCATCTCATGCCACAAGTTTTGGCAGACCTTCTAAATCTAGGTACCATAGAACCTGTCCCCCCAGGATAGGAAGGAAAGGGTTTCTACTCCAGTATCTTCCTGGTCCCCAAAAATGATGGCCCCTCAAGGACCATCTTAGACCTGTCTTATCTAAATCTTCACCTTCAGGTACCTTCTTTCAAAATGCTCTCTCTCCCCACTCTGCTGCCTCTAATTCCAGCCTGTGCTTTCATGGCCACCCTGGACATAAAGGAGGCCTGCCTACATATACCCATCAGGAATTCTTACAGACAATTCCTGTGTTTCTCTGGACCTGCCTCTCATTTCCAATTTACTGCCTTGCCCTTTGGTTTATCCATGACCCCCCCCCCCGAGTCTTTACAAAGTGCATAGCCCCAGCAATTGCCTTCTGCAGAACTCAGGGTATACAGATTTACCCTTACCTGGACTACATCTTGATTCTGGCAAGAGTCCAGAGATGCTCTATCAAAGCATCTACATTTCACCATGCCCCTTCTGCAGAATCTAGGGTTCACCATCAACCTTCCCAAATCCTCCCTGATCCTAGGCCAGGATAAGATTTTCCTAGGCTGCAGAATCAGAACAGACAAAATGAAGGCCTTTCTCCCCCAAGACAAGGTTCTTTCTTTGACTTCCCACTTCCAGGAAGCCCTACTATCCCAAAAGGTGACGGCAAGGCAATTTCTCCGTCTCCTAGGTTTAATGGCAGCGACCATCTCCATGCTACCACTGGCAAGCATGTGCATGCGCAAGCTACATTGGTGCCTCATAAACATCTGGTCCCAACACCTATATCCCCTACAGCAAGTCATTCCCCACCTTCCCTGTCTAAAAACAGAAATCAGCTGATGGATTCAGCAAGTCCAACTAAATCCAGGGCTCCCATTACAACCCCCCACCCCAACCCACGTAATGCATACAGATGCCGTAGATTCAGGTTAGGGAGCAACTCTGGCGTTTTACAAGATTCAAGAAAAGTGGCATCCCTCCCTTCAGGACAAGCACATCAATATCAGGGAAATGACAGCAATCTTCTTAGCTCAAGACCTTCACTCCCCTTCTGGTTCCAGGGGTGCTCCAGATTGTGACCGACAATACCACAGTGATGTGGTACCTCAACAAGCAGGGAAGGAACAAAGGCCTATCGGCTGTGCAGACTAACCCTGCTAATATGGGATCTAGCCTCTCGTCACAACTTAGTCATGCAGGCGGCCTACATCCCCTCACAGGACACCACCAAGCAGATCTCTTGAGCAGAACCTCCTTGCCTCAGCATGAATGGATGCTGAACAGGGAGGTCTTAGACATAGTCCACCGGTGGGGTGCTCCACAAATAAACCCGTTTGCCTCACCCAGTACAGGCAACTGCAGACCTTCTGCTCAAAAACTCACTCCCCTCTAGCATGGAGAGTGAACGCTTTCAGCATCTCTTGGGAGGGGAAGTTTCTTTATGCCTTCCCCCCTTTCCCACTGAGTCAGAAAGTCCTCCTGAAAATACAGAAGGACAAACTAAAAATCTTGTTAGTGACTCCCTACTGGCCAAGGCAGCACTGGTTTCCCCCTACTTCACAAGCTAGCCTAGGGCAATCACTTCAAGTTACTCTACAAGGTGGACCTACTAACACAAGACAAAGGAACTCTCCTACACCCACACTTACAGATGTTGTCCCTAACTCTGTGGGTGATAAACTTTTGATTTTTTTCAGACACCACTACTCAGAGAACATGCTTTCTCTCCTAAGGGAGGCAAGGAAACCTACCACCAGAAAATCTTACCTGGCTAAGTGGGAAAGATTAACTAAATGGTGTCTGCACAAGGGAAGGGACCTTTGCACTGTGGAGGTCCCCCTGGATGTTCTTCATGTTTCACTGTTGCAGTCCTCACATATGGGTTATCCCGCTCCTGGTAGCCCTCAGTCTGTCCGAATACCAGAGTCCTTGGTATATGACGTCAGCTGCCGCCAGTTGTAAAACTGATGTCAGTACGTCAGGTGTAAAAGGAGGCAGCCAACACCATTTCCTCAGTCTTTCTTGCTGCGGAGCTTGAAGCAGATGCAATTCACAGTAGTGCCGGTCAGCCATTTACCTTTGTTTTGCTTTCCGACTACCAAGTTTAAGATGCCTTCAGATAGGTACCCAGTTGGGGACCCTCTTTTCTTGCTTTAATGAATGCTAGATAAAGTTAATAACTGTCTTGCCTGTGGAAAACAGATTCCGCACCGAGATTTCCATTCCTATTGCATAACTTGTTTGGGCCTTGAGCACGACGTCCCTAACTGCGATCTCTGTGCTTCCTTTAACTAGCGTACCATACACCGTAGAGCTAAGAGTTTGTATAAGCATTTTGGAGTCTGGCCTAAGTTCGTCGGTATGGCATCTTTTGGTCTCCCGACTTCAGATATGCCTAGGAAATGCAAAGACAAGATCAGCGACAGGCCTAGGGTTAAATCTACTGACGATGCACTGGTGAATTTGGTCATCAGCACAGCGTTACTCAGTGAGGTGCTTTCGCAGCCCCTGCAGTTTGCAGATTTTCAGCCGCAAGCCTCTACCGAGACCTTTACGAAGTCATCCATGCCACAGGCTGTTATTTAGTCTTCAGACCCTCCACCTGTCACCGCCTCAGATGGATTCGGAGCTGCTTTGTAGGCACCGGCTTCTGACACCTCTTCTTTTCAACATGAAACCAGAACCAGACCGACTACCTTATTTCAGACTTCTGCAGTTGCTAGGCCTCCCGAGTCCCTCCAGATTGCTAGTAAACCTTCCAGTCGCAAACCTACTCACAAGCAGACATCGGCCTCCCCTCCTGTACCTCAGTTCCAGTTGGTAAAGATGGCTAGTGATCTTTTCCTGATTAGGGGCTCTCACCTCCCCCCCCTCTCGCTTTCAAAGAGGATTAGGGAATTATCTCCTGATGGTTTGTCTGTCTCAGATTCTGAGATTTCCAGTATGTTTGCTGGTGAAGAAAGAAATTCTCAACTTTTTTCTGGCTTTGAGGATTCTGATGCTGAGGACTCTATCCCTTCTGCCTCCCCTCCAGAGGATTTTTCTTTTGGGGATACTTTGAATACTCTTAGGGAGCATTTTAAATGGGAATGTCAGGATTTTCCACAGTCTAAGAAAAGAATCCGGGAATTTTTAGATTTGCCACAGCATAAGCCTCTGGCTATACCTCCAGTTTTGGAAGCTGTGGATGATGTTTTCGTGGAAAATTCTTTAACACCTAATTCTATTCCTCCTGCCCCCAGAAAACCAGATAGGTATTACAGGGTTCCTGACTCTCATCTGTTCCTTTTTAAAAACCCTACGGGTTCTTGAATCTCATCTATTCCTTTTTAAAAACCCTACTGCTGATCCAGAAATTATTTCTCAAGGCCCCAAGGATGTTAAGGCTACTATTGCTAAAAACCCTTTGCCTTCTGATAAGGAATCTAGGGCCTTGGACCAGGTGGGGTAAAAAAGTCTATACTTCTGCAACTCTTGCCATTAGATCTGTGAATTGTCTCTTTCATTAGATCCGTGAATTGTCTCTTTCACATGCTTAAGTATCAGCAACATACTTTGGAGGCTATTAAGGCTAAACCTGGTGATATTCCTTCCATGACTGAGAACAAAGATTTACAAGACTTACTGAATTCTGCGGTAGCGTTGTCGCCTCACAGCAAGACGTTGTCCCGTTCGATTCTCAGCTAGAGCGTCTTCTGTGTGGAGGCATGCGTGAATGGGCGTGCCTTCATTTAAGGCTGTGCGTCAGGGCTGGTAACTCAGCACGTAAAAATCCACTACCAAACATTAGCGGACCGGAGTTCCGCTGTGGCGACCCCTAACCGGGATAAGCCGAAAGGTACAACAACTGAATTCTGCCACTTTAGTTAATAAGCATTCACTTCATTGCGGTTTTGACATTTTGGAGGCTTCCTGCAGAGCAGCAGCAACTGGTTCCATAATTAGAAGGCATGCTTGGCTCAGGGAGCAGGCTCTTTCTGAACCAGTTAAATCTAAATTGCTGGATGTTCCTTTGCACAAGGACCGTCTTTTTGGTAATAAGGCTGAGGAGGTACTTAAGAAGTTGGAGGATAAGGCAAAATCTATGCAAGCTGTAAAAGATTTCCTTCAGGTTCTGTCTCCTCGGTTTAGTAGACATTATCCTTCCAAGAATTGGTCTTTCCCTGACCCTGGCAAGCAGGGTCGCTCTAGGCCCAGGGGTTTCAGATCTTCCAGCTCAAAGGGCTAAACAGTGGCATTCTTCTTTTGCTAAATCGGGGAGTTCTAAGCCAGCTTCCCAAAGCAAACATTCTCAATGACTCCAGCCTTCTTCTGCCTACCTCTGCGGACCCTGGGATTCCTTTAGGGGAAGGTTAGCCAGGTTCGCAGAGGTATGGACTACCATCACAGATGACACATGGGTGCTTGATGTAGTAAACCAAGGATGTTCATCGTCATCGTGTTACACTGCTGCAGTCATTACACTTGGGTTATCCTGCCGTCAGGCGGTTCCCCATTCGGCCTGAGTTCCAAAGTCTTGGCCCGGCGTCAGTTGCTGTCGCCTCCTCCCTGACGTCAATGCGACAGAGGTATATAAGATGCAGCCAATGCCATTTTCTTCAGTCTTTCTTGACGCGCGGTGCCCGAAGCAAAAGCAGTTTGCAAGTGCCGGTTGGCCGTCTCCTGAGATTTTCATTCCGAATCCAGAACCGAAGTCTTCTACAAAGCTAAGTATCCCGTTGGGGAAACTTTTTCTTGCCTCAGACCGATGTCAGTAAAAGTTAATAACTGTATTTCTTGTGGGAAGCAAATACCTCATAAGGATTTCCATTCCTATTGTATCCCATGCCTAGGCCCTGACCATGACATCACTAATTGTTGGTTTTGTGCTAGGTTTAACAAGCGCACTATTAAACGGTTTGATTTTGCCCGACATTATTTTGGTAGAAAATTCAATTATACCATGCCGTCGGAACTTCCAACGACCGGAATACACAAAAAGCGCAAAGACAAGGATAGACATCCGAGGCCCAAAACTGACGACAAAGCCTCTTCTAGGCCAGTCGCCGGTTCTCCGGTTTTCAGCAAGGTGCCTTCGCAGCCCCTGACAACGGCTTCTGTAGAACCACAAACTGCCTCTGACTCCCACATGGAGATGGCTGGGCCTTCGGACGCACATGTTCTTCAGCCTACCGAGACTAACCTTTCAGAGGGATCCGGAGTAGCTGAGCAACCCACAGCTACAGAGGGTGTCTTCAGACCTACTCAGTTAAGCATTAAACCCTCAGCTAAGTCTAAGCCTCCTTTAAAGTCAAAGAAACAAATACAGCATTCTCCAGGACAGGCCTCCATGCCTAAGAAACAAATGCTCAAAATGGCCGAAGACCTAATCACTCTGATCAGGGGGTCCCATCCCCCTCCTGATAAAAGGCCTAGACAGGATGCAGACTATGACTCATCCGACCAGGTGTCCATCTCTTCTGATTCTTCCTCAGACCTAGGATACTCTTTACCCCCTTATGAGGATTCTGATGCTGAGGAATCTATTCCATCAGCCTCACCGCCTGAGGACCACTCCTTTGGGGAAACCCTACATACCATGAGGGAGCATTTCCACTGGGAAGGCCAGGATTATTCAGAATCCAAGAAAAGGCTCAGAGACTTCCTTTTATTACCTCAACACAGACCCCTTGCTATTCCGTCAGTGTTAGATATTGTGGATGACGTGTATACTGAATCCATCTTAAATCCTGATTCCTTACCACCAGCCCTTGTTAAACCTGACAGATACTACAGAGTCCCTGACTCACATAAATTTCTGTATAAAAGCCCTGCAGCTAACCCTGAAACTATTTCTCAGGGACCCAAAGGAGTTAAGGCCTCATCAGCCAAGAATCCAGTTCCCTCTGGCAGAGATTCCAGAGCATTAGACAGATGGGGAAAAAAGTATATACGTCTGCAACTTTAGCAATGAGAGCCTTAAATTGCCAGTTTCACATGCTAAAATATCAGCATTTTTTTACTGTCTCAGTTAAAACAAAAAATGCTTCCAGAATCAGATCCTCCTAATTTTAAAGAAATGCAGGATTTATTGCATGCAGCTGAACAAGTGGGAAAGCATACTTTGCAATGTGGTTTTGATTCACTAGAGGCCTCCTGCAGAGCAGCAGTTACAGGCTCTGTAATTAGAAGACATGCTTGGTTAAAAGAACATACGTTACCAGATCATGTTAAAGCAAAATTATTGGATGCACCTTTGCAGCAGGATGTGTTATTTGGAGTTAAGGCAGAAGAGGTACTAAAGAAAATGGAGGATAAGTCAAAATCTATGCAAACGGTGAAGGATTTCTTACACGTTCCGCCTCCTAGATTTAGCAGAAACTGGCCAACTAAGAATTGGTCCTTTCCAATTACAGACAGACCTCAAAGGGGAAGATGCAGACATCCAAGAGGTAGAGGTCAAACACAAGGTACTTACAGGCCTCGACAATGGGTTGCATCAGGCCAGAAAGAAGGGGAAGACAGGCCCCAACCATATAAAAACAGCTCCAATGACTTCCCACTGCAGCTGCCAAACAAATACTTCTTGGCAGCCCCCTTGGGAGGAAAACTGACACTCTTCTACCACAATTGGCAAATGATCACCAAAGACAAATGGGTTCTCAACATTGTATTTCATGGTTACAGGTTCCACTTTCACACTCTGCCAAGGTTAAAAGGAATGGCAATTCTGCCACCAAATCAATGGGCAGAGGCTCAAAAGCAAATTACAGCAATCATGGATATGAGAGCTATTCAAGAGGTACCATCACAGGAGCAAGGACAAGGATTTTACTCGAGACACTTTCTGGTGCCCAGAAAGGACAAAGCCTGGAGGCCCATTCTGGATCTTTCATCTCTAAACACTTACCTGAATGTTCCGAAATTCAAAATGTTGACATTACAGCAGCTTCTTCCCATGCTGGGCAAGCAAGCTTGGCTCGTGACTTTGGACCTCAAAGAGGCATACCTGCATGTCCCTATCAGACAAAACTGCAGAAGATACCTCAGATTCATAGCTGGTTCAATGCACTACCAATTCTCTGCACTGCCCTTTGGCTTATCTACTGCACCCAGGGTCTTCACAAAGTGCCTGGCACCAGTAATTGCATTTTGCAGACAGAAAGGAATTCAAATTTATCCGTACCTGGACGACTGCCTGATTCGAGCAGGGAGCAAGGACATTCTTCTAAAGCATCTGGCGTTTGTAAAAAAAAGTTATTAGGTTGCCTGGGGTACACAGTAAACGAAAAGAAATCAAAACTAGTGCCCTCACAGGAGATTATATTCCTGGGTGCCAGCTTGAACACAACGGCCCAGATGGCTTTTCTCACGCCAGACAAACAAGGACAACTGACTCAATACTTTCAATTGATGGCAACAAAGACCCAACTCCCTGCAAAAAAATTCTGCAGGCCTTGGATTACATGGCATCTTGCATACTACTAATTCCATATGCCAGACTGCATATGAGGAAACTACAATGGTACCTAAAGAATGTATGGTCTCAACACTGTCAAAGTTTGGAAACAGTTATACCACTAATCCCTTGCCTTCAAGAGGAGTTTCAGTGGTGGGCTCAAGCTTGTCACCTCAACAAGGGACAGCCTTTTACACAACCCACAGCCAGGCAAACACTGACAACAGATGCATTGGATTACGCCTAGGGAGCACACATGGCAGACAAATGTATTCAGGGCATGTGGCCCGCAGAACAAAGGCATCTTCACATCAATCAAAAATAGATGCTAGCTGTACAAAATGCACTTATAGCTTTCAAGGACCTGCTGCATCCAGGAAAACTACTACTAAAGACAGACAACACCACAGTTATGTGGTACATAAACAAGCAAGGGGGCACTCACTCCTACCCCCTATGCAGACAAGCTATGACCTTCTGGAACACAGCTATAAACCTTCAAGTTTATCTGCAAGCACAATTCCTGCCAGGAGACAAAAACACACTGGCAGACGACTTAAGCAGAAACATCATGGATCCCCACGATTGGGAGTTGAATCCACAAATATTCAGAATGATAACACAGAAATGGTGGAGCCTGGACATAGATCTGTTTGCATCCCCAATAAACTGCCAGCTACAAAAATTCTGCACAAGGAGTTACCATCCACAAGCATGGAAAGTGGATGCCCTCTCATTCAGCTGAGAGAACCTACAAGTATATGCTTTCCCACCACTACCTCTCCTGCCAAAGGTACTCATAAAAGCCAGGCAGGAAGAGCCAAAGATGATCCTGATTGCACCAGACTGGCCACGCCAGCACTGGTACCCAATCTTAAGGAGCTTAGCACAAGAACCACCCTGGATTTTGCTTCAAATCCCACATCTGCTGACCCAGCACAACAAACAAATACTACACAGCCAGCTAAAGACCTTAAACCTAGCTGCATGGAAGATTCCTTAGTCAAGCAAGCAGTGCCTCTCTCCAAAGCTGTTATGGATGTCATTCTGGAGGCCAGAAGGCCTAGTACCAGGAAAGCCTATTCGGATAAATGGAAGAGATTCTGTGCCTGGAACCAGGCTCACAGCCTTGACCCTCTTGTCCCAAACATTCCTCAGATACTACAATACTTAACTGAGATGCTGGATAAAGGACTGTCCTTCTCATCCATCAAGATCCACGCCTCTGCCATCTCTGCTCATTAAAACACGGTTCCACCAATTTTCTCTAATCCTCTGTTAAAACAGTACCTCAGAAGGGCTAAAAACATAATACCGCCCCGTAGAGCACCTACTCCAACTTGGGACCTCAACTTTGTTTTGGAGAAGCTAACTTTACCTCCTTTTGAGCCAGCCAACACAGCAGAATTAAAATATATCTGTTGTAAAACTGCTCTGCTCCTGGCAATAACATCAGCATGAAGAGTTTCAGAATTACAGGCACTAATGGCAGTGGAACCTTTCCTCATTTTCCACCAGGACAGGGTGTCTTTAAGAACTAACCCTACTTTTATGCCAAAGGTGGTATCCAGTGTGCCTCTAAACCAAACTATTCACCTGCCAACTTTTTATCCTAAACCACAGAATAAAGGGGAGAGACTACCGCACTCTTTGGACATTCACAGGCAGTTACGCTTCTACTTGGACAAAACCAAAGCTTTCAGAAAATCTGAACAATTACTGGTAGCATATGCTGCAGGAGCACAGGGAAAAGCCATTTCAAAACAGACTATTTCAAAATGGATAGGACAGTGTATATGTTTCTGCTACACATACCATGGAAAACCTGTACCTAGCAGCATTAGATCTCATTCCACCAGGGCAACAGCCACTTCAACTGCCTACCTCAGGGGAGTACCTACCAAGGATATTTTGGAAGCAGCAACTTGGAGTTCTGTACATACCTTCACCAAGCATTACCATCTTCCTCTGTACTCTAAATCCAGAGCTGGCTTCGCCACTACAGTGCTGCAGGGCCTTATAGCCACCCCTAATGCCATATAGAACCAGCCACCCTTCCTCAGCTTTGGGATTCTACCCAAGTGTAATGACTGCAGCAGTGTAACACGATGAACATAGTACAGTTTTGTACCTACCATAAATGTAGATGTTCGAGTGTATACACAGCTGCAGTCCAGGTTACCCTCCCTCCTTCCCCTCTTACTGGCTGGTACGTACCTATGTCTTCTACCCTTACTACCTATGGGGAGTATTTGCTGGTAGCTGTAAGTTGTTTTTTGCTTTTCTTATGTATGTTTTATTAGCAATTGGAATTGCCTACCTATTTTAGAGGCACCTGACATCTGGGGCAAGAAAAACTGAAGAAAATGGCGTTGGCTGCATCTTATATACCCCTGTCGCACTGACGTCAGGGAGGAGGCGACAGCAACTGACGCTGGACCAAGACTTTGGAACTCAGGCCGACTGGGGAAACCGCCTGACGGCGGGATTACCCAAGTGTAATGACTGCAGCAGTGTATACACTCGAACATCTACATTTATGGTAGGTACAAAACTGTACTTTACAAGTTTTACTTTCACACCTTCCCTGTTTTACAAGGATACCCAGGCATATCCAGAACTCTCAGGGCAGAGGTAGAAATTCAGTTTTCTTCTCTACTGACTATGGGGGCTGTAGAGCCAGTTCCTGCAAATCAGGAAGGCCTAGGTTTTTATTCAAGGCTTTTTCTGGTACCCAAGAAAGGGGGCACCTGGTGCCCCTATTCTGGATCTGTCCATTCTAAACACTTTTTTCTGGTGATTCCCAAATTCAAGATGCTCACCCTTCAACAATTACTACCAATGCTGGGCAAGGATTCATGGCTGGTAACTTTGGATCTCAAGGAGGCTTATCTGCACATCCCAATAAGGGAAAGTTGCAGGCAGTTCCTTCGCTTCAGGGCTGGGGAGCAACACTTTCAATTCTCTGCATTGCCCTTTGGCTTATCTACTGCTTGCTCCCAGAGTTTTTACGAAGTGCCTGACTCCAGCCATTGCTTTTTGCAGGCAGAGAAACATTCAAATTTATCCTTACCTGGATGGCTGTCTCATTCATGCAAACTCCCCAGAGCAACTAGAAAAGGATTTGGATTTCGTGAAGAACATTCTCACCTCTTTGGGTTACACTCTCAATGAAAAGAAGTCAAAGTTGGTCCCTTCAAGGGAGATTGTTTTCCTGGGAGCGAGTCTGAATACAGCCACCCAGATGGTATTCCTTCCTCAACAGAAGCAAGAAGATCTTTTGCTTACTTCATGAACTTGGCAAGCATGACCCAGCTCTCTGCAAGGCAATTCCTGCAAGCACTGGGGTTCATGGCTTCATGTATTTTGATGATCCCATATGCAAGGCTGCATATGAGAAAACTTCATTGGTACCTCAAGAACCTTTGGTGTCAACACACACAGGACTTAGACTTGATTCTTACCCTGATTCCCTGTCTACAAATGGAGTTCCTCTGGTGGGCGACAGCCTGTTCTCAGAACAAGGGTCTGCCTTTCCACCCACCGCCTGCCAGCCAGACTGTCACCACAGCTGCCTCAGATGTTGTATGGGGGGCTCATCTGGAGGGCAGGGGCATACAGGGGACTTGGAGCACCCAGCAGATTCACCTGCACATAAACTTAAGGACCTACTCTACCCTGGGACTCTGCTGATCAGGACAGACAGTACCACAGTCATGTGGTACATCAACAAGCAAGGGGGGGGGACTCACTCTTACCCCTTGTGCAGACAAAGCATGAGACTGTGGTCCCTAGCAGCATCCATGGACTTACATCTAATAGCCCTCTATCTTCCAGGAAGGCTAATCTCCTTGGAGGATGAGTTGAGCAGACATGATGTTCTTCGTGTTTCACTGTTGCAGTCATTACATTTGGAAAATCTGCTGGTAGGTTGACCTCAGTCGGCCTGAATAACAAAGTCTTGGGTCCTGCATCGGTTGATGTCTCCTTTTCCATGATGTCAGGTCATCAGGGGTATAAAACATGCAGCCAACGCCATTTTAATCGGTCTTTCTTGCCACACGGTGCCCGAAGCAGAAGCAGTTCGCAAGTGCCGGTCGGCCGACTCTTGAAATTTTCGCTTTCGAGTTGCAGAACCGAAGTCTTCAAACTAAAGCTAAGTACCCCATTGGGGAAACTTTTTCTTGCTCCTTTCCAATGTCAGTAAAAGTTAATAATTGCATTACTTGTGGGAAGCAAATACCTCATAAGGATTTTCATTTGTGCTGTATTCCTTGCCTAGGCCCTGATCACAACGTGCCTTGCTGTCAGTTTTGTGCTAAATTTAACCAATGCACTATTAAGCATCGGTATATTTTTGCTTCAAGATTTAAGGATCCTGAAATGTCGTCGGTTAGCAATCTGACTACCGGAGTTCACAAAAAACGCAAGGAAAAAGACAGACCGTCGAGGTCCAAAACCGATGACGAAGCTTCTCCTAAGCCAGTTGCCGGTTCGCCGGTACTCAGTGAGGCACTTTCACGCAGCCCCAGATGCCCGCAACTTTTGAGTCGCAGGCCTCTACAGAGACCCATTCGGAGTCCGGTATGCCGCGCGATTCTGCAAGTATTGAACCCGCGGATGTCTCTCCCCTGGATGGGTCCGGAGCTGCTGAGCAGGCACCGGCTTCTGAGGGTGTTTTCAGGCCTCAACATTTGTATATTAAACAGACACCGTCATCAAAAACAAGGCCAAAAACTATTTCTATGTCTAAATAAACGATGCATGAGCCACGTGCTCAGGCCCCTATGCCTAAAAAACAAATGATCAAAATGGCTGAGGATTTAATTACCTTGATCAGGGGTTCCCAACCCCCTCCCCCCGCTAAGAGGCCTAGGCAAGGCGCTGATTATGAATCTTCAGATCAGGTTTCCATTTCTTCTGATCAGGAATTTTCTATTCCACCTTATGAGGACTCTGATGCAGAGGAATCCATCCTTTCTGCTTCTCCTCCTGAGGATTATTCTTTTGGAGAGACTTTGCATACTTTAAGGGAACATTTTCATTGGGAGAGTCAGGACATCTCGGAATCCAAAAAGAGGCTTAGGGATTTTCTTCTTCTTCCTCAGCATAGGCCTTTGGCAATACCTCCTGTATTAGACATTTTTGATGTCTTCTTGGAATCAAGCATGACTTCAGATTCCCTGCCTCCAACTCCTAGTAAGCCAGACAGATATTACAGGGTTCCTGACTCCCACAAATTTATTTTCAAAAATCCTGCTGCTGACCCTGAAACTATTTCTCTGGGTCCCAAGGGTGTTAAGTCCTCTACATCCAAAAATCCTACCCCTTCAGATAGAGACTCCAGGGCGCTGGATAGATGGGGAAAGAAGGCTTATACGTCTGCAACCTTGGCAATCAGGGCTTTTAACTGCCAATTTCATATGCTTAAATATCAACAGCATGTTATGGGCTTACTGAAACAGAAAATGATGTTGATTTCTGATTGTGTGGAAAATAAAGAGTTACAGGATTTATTGCATTCAGCAGAACAGGTTGGAAAGCATACTTTGCAAAGTGGTTTTGATTCCTTGGAGGCCTCTTACAGGGCCGCCTTAACTGGATCTGTGATAAGAAGACATGCTTGGCTCCAGGAGCAAAATCTGCCTGATCATGTTAAAGCTAAATTGTTGGATGCCTTTACAGCAGGACATTCTGTTTGGTAATAAGGCAGAAGAGGTTTTAAAAAAGATGGAAGACAAAGCTAAATCTATGCAAACTGTAAAAGATTTCTTGCAAGTACAGCCACCCAGGTGCAGTAGGCACTGGCCTACTAAGAATTGGTCCTTTCCTGTGTCCACCAGAGCCGCTCAGGGCAAACCCAGATGCTCCAAAGGCTCCAGGTTTCAATCACAAGGATCTTACAGGTCAGAACAATGGGGTGCCTCCACCTCCAAATCAGGAGGTAACAAAGCACAACCCTACAGTAAGCGGTCTCAATGACTTACCTCTGCCATCTCCAAGCACTTATCTTTTGACAGCCCCTTTGGGGGGAAAACTAGCATTTCATGCTCAAATTTGGCATTTAATTACCCAGGACAAGTGGGTATTAAATATAGTATCCCAGAGGTACAGATTTAATTTCCACACATTGCCAATTCCAAATGGATGGCCAGATCTTCCACCAAATCAGTGGGCAGAGGCCCAGAAACAAGTCATGTCCCTCATGGATATGGGGGCTATTCAACCAGTGCCAGAAAAGGAAAAAGGACAAGGATTTTAATCAAGACTTTTCCTGGTACCCAGAAAAGACAAATCATGGCATCCAATTCTGGACTTATCCATTCTAAACACGTTCCTGGACATTCCAGAATTCAAAATACTGACTCTACAACAGCTACTGCCTATGCTAAGGAAGAATGCCTGGTTGGTAACTCTAGACTTAAAAGAGGCATACCTGCGTATCCCAATAAGGGAATCTTGCAGAAGATACCTTCGCTTCAAAGCAGGCTATTTGCATTACCAATTCTCTGCACTGCCCTTTGGCTTATCTACTGCACCCAGGGTCTTTACAAAGTGCCTGGCACCAGTAATTGCATTTTGCAGACAAAGAAACATTCAAATTTATCCATATCGGGACAATTGTCTCATTCAGGCAGAGGACAAGAACACTCTTCTTCAGCATCTGGCATTTGTAAAAAGGCTTCTAGCATGCCTAGGGTACACCATAAACGAAAAGAAATCACAACTGGTACCCTCTCAAATAATTACATTCCTGGGTGGCAAGCCTGAATATAATTGCCCAAATGGCTTACCTCACGCCAGACAAACAAATTCAATTGACAACATACTTCAAATAAGTGGCAGCAAAAACCCAGCTATCTGCAAGGCAAGTTCTGCAGGCTTTGGGGTTCATGGCATCCTATATTCTACTAATTCCATATGCTAGACTGCATATGAGGAAACTTCAGTGGTACCTAAAAAGCTTATGGAGTCAACATTGCCACAGCCTGGAAACAATGATTCCTCTCATTCCCTGCCTGCAACAGGAGTTCCTTTGGTGGGCAGAGGCATGTCACCAAAACAAGGGACTGTCATTTATTCTACCCCCAGCCACCCAAACCCTAACTACAGACGCATCAGACTATGCTTGTGGGGGGGGAGGGGCATCTAGCAGGGAGATGCATTCAGGGCAAATGGAGCCCAAACCAAATGCATCTACATATCAACCAGAAAGAAATGCTATCTGTACAAAATGCTCTGACAGCCTTTAAGGGCTTTCTTCACTCAGGACAACTACTGAAATACAACACCACAGTTATGTGGTACATAAACAAGCAGGGGGGTACCCACTCCTAACCCCTTTGCAGACTAGCCATGGCCTTGTGGAGCACAGCCTTGACTTACCAAATACATCTTCAAGCTCAATTCCTGCCAGGAAAGCAAAATACTCTGGCAGACGACCTAAGCAGAAATCTTATGGAACCGCACGAATGGAAACTGGATCCACAAATCTTCAGCATGTTAACACGAAAATGGGGGAGACCAGACATAGATCTCTTTGCCTCCCCCCAAAACTATCAGTTGGACACATTCTGCACAAGAACTCATCACAAAAAGGCAACAAAAGTGGATGCTCTATCCATCAGCTGGAAAAACCTATCAGTCTATGCCTTTCCCCCTCTGCCTCTACTCTCCAAGGTCTTACTAAAAGTCAGACAGGAAAAACCAAAAATGATTCTGATTGCTCCAGACTGGCCTCGCCAACACTGGTACCCGCTTCTAAGGAATATGTCACACCATTCTCCACTATCAAATTCTGCGCACTCAGCTCCAAACTCTGAATCTTGCAGCATGGCTAATCAACTAATTTCACCAATCACATCTCTCAGTAAACCTGTGATGGATGTCATTTTGGAGGCCAGAAGGCCTAGTACTAGAAAACCTTATGCAGATTTTGCAATACTTAACTGAGATGCTTCACAAGGGCCTATCTTTTTCTTCAATAAAAATCCATGCCTCTGCCAGCTCGTCTCATTACAACACAGAGCCTCCACTCTTTTCTCATCCCCTGCTAAAACAGTACCTCAGAGGGGCCAGACATTTAAGGCCTCCCAGAAGAGCACCAACTCCTGCATGGGACCTCAGTTTTGTGCTGGAAAAACTCACCCTACCTCCTTTTGAACCAGCTGCTACTGCGGATATAAAATTTCTTTCTTGGAAGACAGTCTTTCTTTTGGAAGTCACTTCAGCTAGAAGGGTTTCAGGACTACAGGCTCTCATGGCAGTGAAGCCTTTCATTATCTTTTACCCGGACAGGGTGGCCCTCGGGGCCAGTCCTTCTTTTATGCCTAAGGTGGTATCCAGTGTGGCTCTTAACCAGACCATTCACCTGCCAACTTTTTTCCCAAACCCGCAGAACAAGGGGGAGCAGATTCTGCATTCATTCAATGTACACAGACAACTAAGATTCTACTTAAACAGGACAAAATCTCTAAGAAAGTTTGAGCAACTACTTGTGGCATTTGCTGCAGGATCAGAGGGGAAGGCTATATCAAAGCTTACTATTTCTAAATGGATAAGCCATTGTATTTGTTTCTGCTATATGCAACATGGTAAACCTGTGCCCAAGGGAATCATATCCCAATGTTCATCGTGTTTCACTGCTGCAGTCATTACACTTGGGTTATCCTGCCATCAGGTGGTCCCGCAGTCGGCCAGAGTTCAAAGTCTTGGTCCGGCGTCGGTTGCTGTCACTTCCTCCCTGACGTCAGTGCGCCAGGGGTATATAAGATGCAGCCGACGCCATTTTCTTCAGTCTTTCTTGCCGCGCGGTGCCCGAAGCAGAAGCAGTTCGCAAGTGCCGGTCGGCCAACTCCTGAGATATCAAATTCGATTTTCAGAACCGAAGTCTTCAATAAAGCTAAGTACCCCATTGGGGAAACTTTTTCGTGCCTCAAACCGATGTCAGTAAAAGTTAGTAATTGTATTTCTTGTGGGAAGCAAATACCTCATAAGGATTTTCATTCTTACTGTATTCCATGCCTAGGCCCCAGATCACGACGTCACTAGTTGTTGGTTTTGTGCTAGATTTAACATGCGCACTATTAAACGTCGGTTTGATTTTGCTCGCCATTACTTTGGCCAACGATTTAATTATACCATGCTGTCGGAACAACCGACGACCGGAATACACAAAAAACGCAAAGACAAGGATAAGGACAGGCATCCGAGGGTCAAAACTGACAATGAAGCCTCTTCTAGGCCAGTCGCCGGTTCGCCGGTTCTCAGTGAGGTGCTTTCGCAGCCCCTGACACCTGCTACCTCAGAGCCGCAGGCCTCCTCCGACTCCCACATGGAGATGACTAGGCCTCTGGATACTCAAGGTGTTGGGCCTACGGAGACTAACCCTTCAGATGGGTCCAGAGCCGCTGAGCAGGCATCGGCTTCTGAGGGTGTTTTCAGACCTTCACAGCTTACCATAAGAACTACAGCCAAGTCTAAAACTCCATTAAAGACAAAGAAGCAAGTACAGCATTCACCTGGACAGGCCTCCATGCCTAAAAAACAGATGCTCAAAATGGCCGAAGACTTAATTACTCTGATCAGGGGTACCCATCCCCCTCCTGATAAAAGGCCTAGGCAGGATACAGACTATGATTCCTCTGACCAGGTTTCCATATATTCTGATACCTCTTCAGACCAGGGATACTCTTTACCCCCCTATGAGGACTCTGATGCTGAAGAATCAATTCCTTCAGCCTCTCCTCCTGAGGATTATTCTTTTGGGGAAACTTTACATATTATGAGGGAGCATATCCATTGGGAGGGCCAGGATTACTCAGAATCCAAGAAAAGGCTCAGAGACTTTCTTTTATTGCCTCAGCACAGGCCCCTTGCTATTCCGCCAGTGTTGGATATTGTGGATTATGTGTTCTCTGAATCCAGTTTAAATCCTGATTCTTTACCCCCTGCGCTAGTCAAGCCAGACAGGTACTACAGAGTCCCACAAATTTCTTTATAAAAACCCTGTTGCTGACCCAGAAACTATTTCCCAGGGTCCCAAAAGGGTAAAGGCTTCCACGGCTAAAAATCCAGTTCCTTCTGACAGGGATTCTAGAGCATTAGACAGATGGGGGAAGAAAGTTTATGCAACTCTAGCAGTAAGGGCTTTAAATTGCCAGTTTCACATGCTTAAATACCAACAATATTTAATGTCTCAGTTAAAACAGAAAATGACTACAACTTCAGAACATCCTGACTATAAGGAAATGCAGGATTTATTGCATGCAGCTGAACAAGTGGGAAAACATACTCTGCAATGTGGTTTTGACTCATTAGAGGCTTCTTGTAGAACAGCGGTTACAGGATCTGTGATTCGAAGACATGCTTGGTTAAAAGAACAAAGTTTACCAGATCATGTTAAGGCAAAATTATTGGATGCTCCTTTACAGCAAGATATTTTATTTGGTGTTAAGGCAGAAGAGGTATTAAAGAAAATGGAGGATAAGACAAAATCTATGCAAACAGTGAAGGATTTCTTACAAGGCAGATCTCAGCCCCAAGGCACTTACAGACCAAGACAGTGGGGTGCTTCAACCCCAAAAGGAGGTGAAGACAAGTCACAACCTTACAGGAAACGGTCACAATGATTTCACCCTTCGAATGCCAAGCACTTCCCTTTTGCAAGCTTCTTTAGGGGAAAACTAGCACTTTTTTCTCAAAATTGGCAAACAATCACCCAAGACAAATGGGTTCTGAATATTGTGTCTCAAGGTTACAGGTTCCACTTTCACACTTTACCAAGGCTAAAAGGAATGCCAGACCTGCCGCAGAATCAGTGGGCAGAGGCACAAAAGCAAATTACAAAAGTGCCACAGCAGGAACAAAGACAAGGATTTTACTCGAGACTTTTCCTGGTCCCCAGAAAGGACAAAGCCTGGAGACCCGTACTAGACCTTTCTACTCTAAACACTTACCTGGATGTTCCGAAATTCAAAATGTTGATACTACAGCAGCTTCTTCCCATGCTGGCAAGAAGGCTTGGCTTGTTACTTTGGACCTCAAAGAGGCATACCTGCATGTCCGTATCAGACAAAATTGCAGAAGTTACCTCAGATTCATCGCTGGTTCAATGCACTACCAATTCTCTGCACTGCCCTTTGGCTTATCTACTACACCCAGGGTCTTCACAAAGTGCCTGGTACCAGTAATTGCATTTTGCAGACAAAAAGGAATTCAAATATATCCATACCTGGACGACTGCCTTATTCAAGCAGAGAGCAAGGACATTCTTATAAAGCATCTGGTGTTTGTAAAAAGGTTGCTAATTTGCCTAGGATACACAGTAAACGAAAAGAAGTCAAAACTAGTGCCCTCACAAGAGATAATATTCCTGGGTGCCAGCTTAAATACAATGGCCCAGATGGCTTATCTCACGCCAGACAAACAAGAACAACTGACTCAGTATTTTCAATTGATGGCAACAAAGTCCCAACTCCCTGCAAGAAAAATTCTGCAGGCCTTGGGATTCATGGCATCCTGCATACTACTAATTCCATATGCCAGACTACATATGAGGAAATTACAATGGTACCTAAAAAGTGTTTGGACTCAACACTGTCAGTTTGGAAACAGTAGTACCACTAATTCCCTGCCTACAACAGGAGTTTCGATGGTGAGCACAGGCATGTCACCTCAACAAGGGTCAGCCTTTCACTCTACTCACAGCCAGGCAGACTTTAACAACAGATGCTTCGGATTACGCCTGGGGAGCACACATGGCAGGAAAATGTATTCAGGGCAAGTGGACCACAGACCAAATGCATCTTCACATCAGTCAAAAAGAGATTTTGGCTGTACAAAAAGCCCTAACAGCTTTCAAGGACCTTCTGCATCCAGGACAATTATTATTAAAAACAGACAACACCACAGTAATGTGGTACATAAACAAGCAAGGAGGCACTCATTCTTACCCCCTATGCAGACAAGCCATGACCTTGTGGAACACAGCTCTAACTTATCAAGTTCATCTGCAAGCACAATTCCCGCCAGGAAAGAAAAATACTCTGGCAGACGACTTAAGCAGAAACATCATGGATCCTCACGAGTGGAAATTAATTCCACAAGTTTTCAGCATGATAACACAAAAATGGGGATGCCCCGACATAGATCTTTTTGCCTCCCCACTGAATTGCCAACTACAAAAATTCTGCACAAGGACTTATCACACACAAGCATGGAAAGTGGATGCTCTCTTGTTCAGCTGGAAAAGACCAAAAGTTTATGCCTTCCCCACCACTGCCTCTCCTTTCAAAGGCAGACAAGAAAAACCACAGATGATCCTGATTGCTCCAGACTGGCCACGCCAGCACTGGTACCCAATCTTAAAGAACTTAGCTCAGGGCTCACCATGGATTTTACCTCAAATTCCACACCTTCTGACTCAACAAAACAATCAGATCCTGCACAGTCAGCTCAAGACCTTAAACCTGGCTGCATGGCAGACTCATTAGTCAAACAGACAACACCTCTCTCTAAAGCTGTTATGGATGTCATTTTAGAGGCCAGGAGGCCTAGCACCAGGAAATCCTATTCAGAAAAGTGGAAGAGATTCTGTTCCTGGAACCAGGCTCAAAGCCTTGACCCTCTTGTCCCAAACATTCCTCAGATACTACAATACTTAACTGAGATGCTGGACAAAGGACTATCCTGCTCATCCATTAAGATCCATGCCTCTGCCATCTCGGCTCATTACAACACAGATCCTCCTGTTTTCTCTCATCCATTGCTAAAGCAGTACCTCAGAGGGGCTAAAACATAAGACCGCCCCGGAGAGCACCAACACCTACTTGGGACCTCAATTTTGTCTTGGAAAAACTCACTTTACCTCCTTTTGAGCCAGCCAATTCAGCAGAATTAAAATATATATCATGGAAAACTGCTCTGCTTCTGGCAATAACCTCAGCACAAAGAGTCTCAGAGTTACAGGCACTAATGGCAGTGGAGTCTTTCATCATTTTTCACCAAGACAGGGTTTCTTTAAGAACAAACCCTTCTTTTATGCCTAAGGTGGTATCCAGTGTGGCTCTTAACCAAACTATTCACTTGCCAACTTTTTATCCAAATCCCCAGAATAAAGGGGAGAGACTTCTGCATTCTTTGGACATACACAGGCAATTACGTTTCTACTTGGACAAAGTAAAAGCTTTCAGAAAAACTGAGCAATTGTTTGTAGCATATGCTGCAGGATCACAGGGAAAGGCTATTTCAAAGCAGACCATTTCAAAGTGGATAGGACACTGTATCCGGTTCTGCTACACACAGCATGGGAAACCTGTACCTAGTACCATTAGACCTCATTCCACCAGGGCAACTGCCACTTCTACTGCCTACCTTAGAGGAGTACCTATCAAAGATATCTTGGAAGCTGCAACTTGGTGTTCAGTGCACACCTTTACCAAGCATTACCACTTGCCTCTTTATTCTAGATCCAGAGCTGGCTTTGCCACTGCAGTGCCGCAGGGCCTCATAGCCACACCAAATCCTCCATAAAACCAGCCACCCTGACTCAGCTTTGGGATTCAACCCAAGTGTAATGACTGCAGCAGTGAAACACGATGAACATAGTACAGTTTTGTACCTACCATAAATGTAGATGTTCGAGTGTCTTCACTGCTGCAGTCCAGGTTACCCAACCGCCATCCCCTCTTTCTTAGCTGGGACTTATCTATACCTTTCTACACTATACTACCTATGTGGTGTATTTGCTGGTTACTGAAGGTTTTGTTTTTACCTTATTGTATGTTTTATTAGCAATATGTATTGCCTACCTTTTTGGGGGCACCTGACATCTGGGGCAAGAAAAACTAAAGAAAATGGCATCGGCTGCATCTTATATACCCCTGGCACACTGACGTCAGGGAGGAAGTGACAGCAACCGACGCTGGACCAAGACTTTGGAACTCTGGCCGACTGCGGGACCACCTGATGGCAGGATAACCCAAGTGTAATGACTGCAGCAGTGAAGACACTCTAACATCTACATTTATGGTAGGTACAAAACTGTACTTTCCACCAGGGCTGCTTCTACTTCAGCACCTTTTCTCAGAGGGGTTCGTACCAGAGACATTCTAGAAGCTGCTACTTGGAGCTCAGATCATACGTTCACAAAGCATTACCATTTACCTCTCTTTTCTAAATCTAGGGCAGGGTTTGCCACTGCAGTCCTGCAGGGCCTTCTAGCTGCTCTTAATGCTGTTTAATTCCATCCTCCCATCCATAGCTTTGGGATTCTACTCAAATGTAATGACTGCAACAGTGAAACACGAAGAACATAGTACAGTTGTGTACACTTACCATAAATGTAGATGTTCAAGTGTATTCACTGTTGCAGTCCGGATTACCCAACCGACAGCCCCCTTTCTTTTCTATTATCTTACCTCTTCTTTCCTTCACTATGCTCAAAAGCCTTTGTGGTGTATTTGCTTTTAGTTGAAGGTAAATTTTATGTGTTCTAAAGTTCATGTATATATATAGTTATTTATATATTTCTGCTCCCCATTTGGGGGGCACCTGACATCTGGGGCAAGAAAAACTGATTAAAATGGCATCGGCTGCATGTTTTATACCCCTGACTACCTGACATCATGGAAGAGGAGACAGCAACCAACGCAGGACCCAATACTTTGTTATTCAGGCTGACTGAGGGCAACCTGCCAGCAGATTACCCAAATGTAATGACTGCAACAGTGAATACACTCGAAAATCTACATTTATGGTAAGTGTACACAACTGTACTTTCTGGATCCTCACGAATGGCAACTGAACAGGGGCATTTTCCTTCGCATCACTCATCATTGGGGCACCCTATAAGTGGATCTTTTCTCCTCTCACACCAATCATCTCCTTCCAACCTTCTGCACCAGGGAGTTTCACAACAAAGCTTGGAGGGTGGATGCGTTGTCCTTCCCATGGACACGTCTCTCATTTTATGCATTCCCTCCTCTGCCTCTTCTTCCCAGAGAGCTACTGAAGATAAGGGATGAAAAACCACAGGCTATTCTGATAGCTCCAGATTGGCCCAGGCAGCATTGGTATCCACTCCTTCACAGCTTTTCCCAGGCTCAGCCTTGGCATCTTCCTCTGGTACCAGATCTGCTGGTTCAGGGAGGGGGAAAGTTTCTTCATCCTCATCTTCAAACTCTGCATTTGACTGCCTGGCTAATACTTTAAATCTTTCCCAACAGGTAGTTGAAGTTCTTCATGAGGCCAGGAGGCCTAGCACAAGAAAATCCTATGCAGATAAATGGAAAAGATTTTACTCTTGGATGCAGGCTAAAGGAGAAGACTCTTCTCATCCTTCTCTTTCACTTATTCTTGACTACCTAGCAGGATTGCTTAATGGTGGACTTTCCTTTTCTTCAATCAAAATTCATGCTTTAGCAATTTCAGCTCATTGTTCTTTTGAGCAACCCATTTTTTCTCACCCCTTGATGAAGCAGTTCCTGAGGGGAGCAAGTAATCTTAGACCTCCCAGAAGAGCTCCTACTCCTGCTTGGGATCTTAATTTTGTCCTGCAAAAACTTACTCTCCTTCCCTTTTAACCAGCTGCCTCTGCAGATTTGAAGTTTCTATCCTGGAAGACTGCTTTCCTTTTAGCTATTACTTCAGCTAGAAGGGTATCTGAGCTGCAAGCCTTATTGGCAGTAAAACCTTTCATTATTTTTCACTTCGATCGGGTTTCTCTGAGAACCAATCACTCCTTTATGCCTAAGGTGGTTTCCAGTTTAACTCTTAACCTGTTTATTCACCTGCCTACATTTTTCAGCAATCCCCAAGATGAAGGGGAAAGGATTCTGCACTCTCTTGATGTGCATTGACAGCTGAGATTTTACTTACACAGGACTAAATCCTTTCGAAAATCTGAACAGTTATTGGTTAGTTTTGCTCCTGGGGCTCAGGGTAAAGTTATTTCAAAACAAACCATCTCCTAATAGATTGCTCATTGTATTCACTTTTGTTACCTGCAGCATGGGAAGGTTCCCCCTCAGGGTATTAGGACCCATTCTACTAGAGCAGCCTCTACCTCTACAGCTTTTCTGAGAGGTGTACCTACTAAGGACATTCTAGAAGCAGCTACTTGGTCTTCTGTTCATACTTTTGCAAAGCATTACATTCTATCTTTGTTTTCTAAATCCAGGGCTGGTTTTGCCTCTGCAGTTTTGCAGGGCCTCCTTACCAACCCTTAATCTGTGATCCTTCCTCCCCCTTTGTCTTCTTACTGGGCTTTGGGAATCAACCCATATGTGAGGACTGCAACAGTGAATACACTCTAACATCTACATTTATGGTAAGTGTACACAATTGTACTTTCTGAACTACATGTGTCAATTGATAAAAAGTGGGCTGTCTTATTCTTCTGTAAAAGTACACGTCTCTGCTATATCAGCCTGCCTGCCCCTGGAACCCCCCCCCTCTTGCTAGCCAGCCTTGACATAAAGCTCTTCCTTAAAGGGGTCTTAGACATGAGACCACCCAAGAAACCTATCCCCCCACCCTTGGACCTTAACTACATCTTAGAGAAATTAACCCAACATCCTTTTGAACCGGCTGGGGCCTTTTCCTTACAGTTGTGTACCTTGAAGACTGTCCTGCTGGTGGCTATCACTTCAGCCAGAAGAGTGTCAGAGTTGCAGGCCTTAATGGCCTCTCCCCCTACACCATTTTCCACAAAGAACCAACCCCTCCTTTATTCCCAATGTGTTCAATGACTTGTCTCTAAACCAATCTATCCATCTACCCACCTTCTTCCCCTCACCCACTAATGAAGGGGAGAGGATTCTGCACTCCTTGGACATGCACAGGCAACTAAGGTTTTACCTGGACAAGACCAAAGCCATTAGGAAAACTAACCAGCTCTTTGTCTCCTTTCACCCCAGAGCCCTGGGCAAGGCAGTCTCCAAGCAAGCCATTGCATGCTGGATTAGGAAAGCTATTTGCCTCTGTTACTCCCACCATGGAAAGGAACCTCCAGTGGGAATTAAGGCCCATTCCAGTAGAGCTGTGGCCACCTCCAGGGCCTTCATTAAGGGCCTAGACACAACATCCATTAAGGAAGCAGCCACATGGGCCACTATCCACACCTTCACCAAGCATTATAAACTTGACCAAGTTTCCAGAGCTAGGACAGGATTCGCCAGGGCAATCCTGCATGGTCTTGTATAACCCTCTTCATGTACCACCACCATCTCATCCGCATAAACTGTGGTATGCTCCCACATCTGGAATACTGCAGCATAGGAATAGAAGGACATAGAATAGTTTTGTAAAATCTTACCATAATCATAGATGTCCTACTCTTCCATGCTGCAGTATTCCTTCCCACCCACCAGTCCCCCCAGGTCTTATTCCTTTACCTGTCCTATCCATACTACAGTAGGACACCAGGGCACACACCTGAAAACTACTGGCATTCCTCCTGCTGGGCCTTATTCTCTGCCTGCTGGCCTTCAAGTTCTGAGGATTGTGCATGCGGATGTCACATTTATGGCCCCTGGTTTATGGCCCTACATGTGACGTCCCACGCACCCTGCAACAGCCAAGCTGAAGCTTTTGTATAGGAGTCAAAGTACGAGTCGCCTGAGGGCAGAAAATCCCATGTCTAGAATACTGCAACATGGAAGAGAAGGACATCTATGGTTATGGTAAGATTTTACACAACTATTCTATTTTGTAAAACATGAACAATTATTTATTTCTGTTGCACCTAATACATTCGGTCACAAAGTATCATATGTTCAGCTGTGACGTATGCTTTGCTGCATACTTTTGCAAGACACCATAAGCTGGATGTGATCTCTAGTTCTAGGTCTTCTTTTGGGGTCAGCTTACATCAGTATTAAAATGTACTGACTGGGTAATGTAAGAAATGAAAATTATGTGTTTAACGTAATATTAGACCTTCGTTATTCATACATGTCCACTTCAGCAAGCCTGTCCTCCTCTCACATTGTCACTTTTCTGTTGTTCTGACAGGCCTTGTTGGTCTCTTCCCAAATCACACAATGGTAAATGTCTAGCTTGGGTTTTAGCGGATATTAGATGTTTCCTTCAGTATCGAGATATGGCAGACTTGGTTTGGAGAAGGATGTGTAGACTATTGTGAGAGACATAGTTAAACATTCAGAGCCACCTCTGACAACTAGCCCTTCTGTGCTGAGGTGAGCAGACATGGATAATAATGATTCTAAGGGGATCCAGTTTGTGTTGGCCTGGGATTAATTCATAGATAAGACTTCCTTGTACTAGTGATGAGTTACAGCTCTCGTACCAGGGCTTCTTAATACTGGCTAATGCCTTTGCTGTTCCCATGGTATGTTTTTTTGGCAGAATCTCCCTACTGCACATTCCTACATAGCTAACTCAATCTCAGATTTGGACTACAGCATGGTGGCACTTCTCAGTGCTGGGAGTCAAAATAGAATGATACCAGAACTGGAACCCCTCCTGCAACTTCATTGGATTCATATAAATGTAGTTTCTGAGGCAGAATTTCATTGCAGTGACAGCACTTCCTCTGTACTGGGGTTTAGCATCTATTGCACCTTCAGTTTCTTTTGGTAGCTGGGATGAATATCCATATTTGTCAGAAATCCCATCACCTGACATCAGATTATCCATTAACTACAAGATCCAAATAAACTCTTAAACAGTTCCAAGTATTGTTTGATTAATAGTTATAGAGCCCCATCAGTGTCTCCCAAAGGTCATGGAAATGACTCTGCCATTGAGGTCATAAATGTCAAAACCAATACTATCATACAAGAGGACATAAGTTCTCCAACTATTTACTGGCACACATACCCATCTTAAAATGGATATACTCAGCATTTCCTAGACTTTAATACCAATGCATTGGAGCAAATTGTAAAACTCTCCACCAGAGGCTGTAATGTCCTTGACCTGCTTCTTGCCAACCTAGCTCCTGCTTATCTTCCGCCCTGCATCTCCTTATCCCTGGTTAAATCTGACCACAATTCAGTCATTTTCACAATTGGGCATTGTGGCTCCACCCAACTAGTAAATGAGGCCATCTTTAACGATTTTTCCAGGACAAACCTACTTCAAAGCTTATGTAAAAGTGCCATCAGTCCCTTACAAGTGGACCCCTTTGAGAGGACTGCTTCATTTTGCCTCTGACTTTTACCAGCAGCCAAACAACTGCATAGAAAAGGTTGGTACTTCTCTGTTCTAAAAATTCCAGAAGAAAACCTTCTGTTGGCACTTCTGTATCATCACGACCACACTGAAACATACAAACAAAGCTCTTAAGAGCACTGTTACAAAGTGCAAAGCAGAGTATGAGCTTACATTCACAACACATACCAAAGGAAACTACATATCCTTTCTTCAGTTATGTCAGGAAATTAAGGGGTAATGTCCAGCAATGTACCAAGCTCATCCCTAACATTACATGTGTAATATGGTATTATACATTCTGTGCCTAAGGATATAGCGAATATATTAGCAGACAAGTTTAATGCTAACTTTATCCCACCTACCCACACTGCATTATCCCTGAAAATTTAGTTTCCTCTGAAGTCATGTTGGAGCGAGGTTTAGAATTCTATTAAAAGACTGAAATACTTCGATGTTCTTTGTGTTTCACTGTTGCAGTCATTACATTTGGGTAATCAGCTGGCAGGTTGCCCACAGTTGGGCTGATTAACAAAGTCTTGAGTCCTGCGTCAGTTGCTGTCCCTTCTTCCATGACGTCAGGTCGTCAGGGGTATAAAACATGCAGCCGACACCATTACATCAGTCTTTCTTGCCACGCGGTGCCTGAAGCAGAAGCAGTTCGCAAGTGCCGGTTGGCCGACTCCTGAAATCTTCGTTTTTGAGTTTCATAACTGAAGTCTTCAACTAAAAAGCCAAGTACCCCGTTGGGGAAACTTTTTCTTGCTCCTTACCGATGTCAGTAAAAGTTAATTGCATTACTTGTGGAAAGCAAATACCTCATAAGGATTTTCATTTGTACTGTATTCCTTGCCTAGGCCCTGAACACAACGTACCTTGCTGTCGGTTTTGTGCTAAATTTATTCGACGCACTATTAAACGTCAGTATATTTTTGCTTCTAAATATTTTGGCTCACGCTTTAATTATCCAGAAATGTTGTGGGTTAGCAATCCAACTACCGGAATTCCTAAAAAACGCAAAGAAAAAGACAGAGACAGGCTGTCAAGGTCCAAAACTGATGACAACGCTTCTCCTAAGCCAGTCGCCAGTTCGCCAGTACTCAGTGAGGCACTTTCGCAGCCCCTGATACCTGCTACTTCTGATTCGCAGGCCTCTACTAATACCCATTCAGAGTCCGGTATGCCGCGAGATGCTTCAGTTATGGAACCCACGGATGTCTCTATCTTAGATGGGTCCGAAGCCGCTGTGTAGGTACCGGCTTCTGAGGGTGTTTTCAGGCCTACAGATTTATATATTAGACTGACACCATCTAACAAACTAAGGCCAAAATTTACATCTATGTCTAAAAAAACAACGCCTGGGCCACATGTACAGGCCCCTATGCCTAAATAACAAATGATCAAAATGGCTGAAGATTTAATTACTCTGATCAGGGGTAGCCAACCCCCCCCCCCCCTTCTAAGAGGCCTAGGCAAGACATTGATTATGAATCTTCTGAACAGGATTCTATCTCTTCAGACTCTTCTAATGAACGGGATTTGTCTATACCTATTTATGAGGACTGCTTCCCCCCCTGAGGATTTTTCTTTTGGGAAAACTTTAGATACCTTAAGGGAACATTTCCACTGGGAAAGTCAGGATTTCTCTGAATCTAAAAAGAGACTTAGGGATTTTCTTCTTCTTCCTCAGCATAGGCCTTTGGCTGTACCTCCTGTTCTAGACATTGTTGATGATGTTTTTTCAGAATCTAGTATGGCTCCTGATTCTCTGCCTCCGGCTCCTTGTAAGCCAGACAGATACTACAGGGTTCCTGACTCCCACAAATTCCTTTTCAAAAATCCTATTGCAGATCCTGAAACCATTTCTCAGGGTCCCAAGGGCATTAAGGCCTCTACTGCTAAAAATCCTACCCCTTCTGATAAAGATTCCAGGCCGCTGGATAGATGGGGTAAGAAGGTTTACACTTCTGCAACCTTGGCAATCAGGGCTTTAAACTGTCAATTTCATATGCTTAAATATCAACAGCATATCACGGGACTGCTTAAACAGAAAATGATGTTAATTTCTGACTGTGTGGAAAATAAAGATTTACACCATTTGTTGCATTCAGCTGAACAAGTTGGAAAACATACTTTGCAATGTGGTTTTGATTCTTTGAAAGCCACTTGCAGGGCTGCTGTAACTGGGTCTGTGCTAAGAAGGCATGCTTGACTCAAAGAGCAAACTCTGCCTGATCATGTTAAAGCAAAATTGTTGGATGCTCCTTTGCAACAGGACCGTCTCTTTGGTAATAAGGCTGAAGAAGTTTTAAAAAAGATGGAAGATAAAGCTAAATCTATGCAAACTGTGAAAGATTTCTTACAAGTGCAACATCCAAGATTTAGTAGGCACTGGCCTACCAAGAACTGGTCTTTTCCAGTTCCTTCGAGAGCCAGTCATGTCAAACCCAGACATTCCAAAGGTTCCAGGTTTCAGTCACAAGGGACTTTTAGAACAAAACAATGGGGTGCCTCCTCCTCCTCCAAATCTGGAAACAACAAGGCACCTCCCTATGGTAAACGGTCTCAGTGACTTCCCTTTACACTTACCAAGCCCTTACCTTTTAGCTGCCCCTTTGGGTGGAAAACTGGCACTTCATACAAGAAACTGGCAACTTATAACCCAGGACAAATGGGTTTTAAATATAGTATCCCAGGAATACAGATTTAATTTCCGCACGTTGCCAATCCCAAACGGATGGCCAGACCTGCCCCCAAATCAGTGGGCAGAGGCCCAGAAACAAGTACTGTCCCTCATGAACATGGGGCTATTCAACCAGTACCAGAAGAGGAAAAGGGACAACGTTTCTATTCGACTTTTCCTGGTACCCAGAAAAGACAAATCATGGCGTCCAATTCTGGACTTATCTACTCTGAATATATTTCTGGACATTCCAAAATTCAAGATGCTGACTCTTCAACAGTTACTTCCTATGGTAGGCAAAGATGCCCGGTTGGTAGCTCTAGACTTAAAAGAGGCTTACCTGCATATCCCAATCAGGGAATCTTGCAGAAGATACCTCTGCTTCAAAGCAGGCTACTTGCATTACCAGTTATCTGCACTGCAATTTGGCTTATCTACTGCACCCAGGGTCTTCGCAAAGTGCCTGGCTCCAGTAATTGCATTTTGCAGGCAAAGAAATATTCAAATATATCCATACCTGGACGATTGTCTAATTCAGGCGGAAAACAGGGACATTCTTCTAAAACATCTAGCGTTTGTAAAAAGGGTTCTAACTTGTCTGGGGTGCAACATAAACGAAAAGAAATCACAACTGGTACCCTCTCAAAAAATTACATTCCTGGGTGCAAGCTCGAATACAACTGCCCAGATGGCTTAACTTACGTCAGAAAAGCAAATTCATTTGGTAACTTACTTCAAACTGGTGGCCACAAAAACCCTGCTATCCGCAAGACAAATTCTACAAGCCTTGGGGTTCATGGGCTGCATTCTTCTAATTCCATATGCAAGACTGCAATTGAGGAAACTTCAGTGGTACTTAAAAAGTTTATGATGTCAACATTGTCACAGCCTGGAAACAATGATTCCTATCATACCTTGCCTGCAACTAGAGTTCCTATGGTGGGGAGAGCCCTTCCACCAAAACAGGGGACTGCCATTCACTCCACCCCCTGCCGCCCAGACCCCAACTACAGATGCATCAGACAATGCTTGGGGGGCTCATCTGGCAGGGAAGTGCATTCAGGGCAAATGCAGCCCAAATCAAATGCACCTTCATATCAATCAAAAAGAGATGGTAGCTGTACAGAATGCACTGACAGCCTTCAAGGACTACCTTCATCCAGGACAATTAATGATAAAGACAGACAACACCACAGTTAATGTGGTACATAAACAAGCAGGGGGGTGCACACTCCTACCCCCTTTGCAGACTAGCCATGGCATTGTGGACACAGCCTTGACCTATCAAATACAACTACAAGTTCAATTCTTGCCAGAAAAGCTGAGTACTGTGGCAGACAAACTAAGCAGAAATCTCATGGACCCCACACGAATGGAAACTGGAACCATGGATTTTCAACATGTTGACACACAAATGAGGGAGTTCAGACATAGATCTTTTTGCCTCACCCCAGAACTATCAGTTGGACAAATTCTGCACAAAAACTCATCACAAAAGAGCCTGGAAAGTGGATGTTGTATCATTCAGCTGGAAAAACCTATTCCTATCAGTCTATGGTTTTCCCCTTTGCTTCTGCTCTCGAAAGTTCTACTAAAAGTCAAACAGGACAAACCAAAAATTATTTTGATTGCTCCAGACTGGCCTCACCAACACTGGTACCCACTCCTGCGCAATGGGTCACAACTTTTCAGCATGGCACCTGGCTCAGACACCTTACTTGCTGTCTCAGCAGAACAACCAAATTCTGTGCACTCAGATCAAAGCTTTGTATATTGCAGCGTGGCTAATCACCTACATTCACCCTTAGCAGCCTTCAACAAACCTGTGATGGATGTCATTTTTGAGGCATGAAGGCCTAGTACTAGAAAATCTTATGCTGACAAATGGAAAAGATTCTATGCCTGGAATCAATCACAAGGGATAAGCACAGCAGTACCCAATATTCCTCAGATTTTACAATACTTAACTGAGATTCTTCACAAGGGCCTGTCCTTTTCTTCCATAAAAATCCATGCCTCAGCCATTTCAGCTCATTACAACACAGAACTTCCCCTCTTCTCTCATCCTGTGCTAAAGCAGTATCTCAGAGGGGCCAAAAACTTAAGACCACCCAAGAGAGCTCCAACCCCCGCCTGGGAGACCTCAATTTTGTATTGGAAAAACTCACTCTCCCTCCTTTCGAGCCAGCTGCTACTGCAGACTTAAAATTTCTCTCCTGGAAAACAGCTTTCCTTTTAGCAGTCACTTCAGCTAGAAGGATTTCCGAATTACAGGCTCTTATGGCAGTGGAGCCTTTCATTATTTTTCATGCGGACAGGGTGTCTCTCAGGACCAATCCATCCTTCATGCCTAAGGTGGTATCCAGTGTGGCTCTTAATCAGACCATTCATTTGTCAACTTTCTTTCCCAATCCACATAACAAGGGGGAGCGGATTCTGCATTCATTGGATGTACACAGACAACTTAGATTTTACTTAAACAGGACAAAATCTCTAAGAAAATCTGAACAACTACTGGTGGCATTTGCTGCAGGGGCAGAGGGAAAAGCTATTTCAAAGCAGACTATTTCCAAATGGGTAAGCTGTTGTATTTGTTTCTGCTATATGCACCATGTTAAAACTATCCCCCAGGGGATCGGATCTCATTCCACTAGGGCTGCATCTACTTCTACAGCCTTTCTTAGAGGTGTTCCTACCAGAGACATTCTAGAAGCTGTTACCTGGAGCTCAGTTCATACATTCACCAAACATTACCATTTGCCCTTCTTCTCTAAATCCTGAGCTGGCTTTGCCACTGCTGTCCTGCAGGGCCTTATAGCTGGTCCTAATGCTGTATAAATCCATCCTCTCAACCATAGCTTTGGGAATCTACCCAAATGTAATGACTGCAACAGTGAAACACAAAGAACATATTACAGTTGTGTACACTTACCATAAATGTAGATGTTCAGGTGTATTCACTGTTGCAGGGTGTATTCACTGTTGCAGTCCTGGTTACCCTCCCTCCAACCCCCTGTTTTTCTCTTACTATACCTCTACTTTCCTTTACTATGCTTAAAAGCCTTTTTGGTGTATTTCTTTTGTTTGGAGGTATATTTTTGTGTTTTTAATTACTTAAATATGTGGCTCCCCATTTGGGGGGCACCTGACATCTGGGGCAAGAAAAACTGATGTAATGGCGTTGGCTGCATGTTTTATACCCCTGACGACCTGGCGTCATGGAAGAAGGGACAGCAACCGACACAGGACCCAAGACTTTGTTAATCAGGCCAACTGAGGGCAACCTGCCAGCAGATTACCCAAATGTAATGACTGCAACAGTGAATACACTCAAACATCTACATTTAAGTGTACACAACTGTACTTTAGGACCAGGCACCGTACCAGGATGT
Organism: Protopterus annectens; assembly: GCF_019279795.1. Lineage (NCBI taxonomy): Eukaryota > Metazoa > Chordata > Ceratodontiformes > Protopteridae > Protopterus > Protopterus annectens. The sequence goes on along the minus strand of NC_056743.1, from coordinate 958,873,430 downwards.
ATTCTTATCAGTGTCAGGTATGCACCGTCTGAGCCTCATCCTGTTTACAGGATTTGTGCCTGATGCCTGGAGAACAACACACTCCCATACAGAAAGGTTCTCTGTCTGCAGGCTTAAGTATAGGTCTGTTAGCATAATCAGTCTTGTATGAAAAACCTTGGAGGGTATAATAGCAGAACCTATTTATTCAGACATCGGCAACTAAGTGATCTAGACCGAAACAGTTTGGTTTTGTGAAGGGCAGGCCTTGGCTGCTTTACCTAGTAAACTTCTTTGAAAAGGTTGCAGAGACTGTGGACAGTAATCACTCTGTACACTGCTTGTCTCAGTCTGACCAAGCCTTTTGACGCTATTTTCCACAATGGTATTGAAAACTAGACAAACTTTATATAAAACCCAGCATTGTGTACTGGATTGCAGATTGGCTAGCCAAAAGGTCCCAAGTTGTGAAAGTTGCTGGTACCTTCTTTGTATGTAAAATTTTAACTACTAGGGTACTATGATGATCAGTGCTGGGTCCTCGCCTGGTTGGTATTTATTTTGCAAATGTCCAAATCAGTATCCCAGAAGTGTGGTTGACCTGGGCACTGTTACTCACTCATCCACTGATACTAAATAGCTCCAGCAAGGACTAAAATGTGCACATACCTGGTGTATAAGAAGTGATGTCCTTCTGTATCACTGTTTCAGTGTCCTAAACAGAAGGGATCTCCCACCCGGGGCAGCCCAATGCTCAGCCAGTATACAAAAGCCTAATGGTCTTGTATGGCACTGTATGTCACACTTGCACTCCCTGCTTAAAACATAGAGCATAAAGTGATCCTTTATGACATATGGTGCATACAAGATCATTAGGCTTCTGTATATTGGCTGAGTGTCAGGCTGCCCTGGGTGGGAGATCCCTTATGTTTAGGATGCTGCAACAGTGAAGAGAAGGACATCTACTGTTATGGTAAAATTTTACACAACTGTACTTTTTCAAGCTAATTGTAAACAAGGTGCAGTGAAGTAGCATGTGGGGGGGGGGGGCTATTCCCACCTCATACATTATAAATGGTACATAGTTCAGGCAGATATGGTCATAAGAGACCTGGGTACTTATGTGGACAACTCTTTCATTTGATCATCATATTTCTGCCATAGTCAGGAAAGCCTTCTATTTGGCCAAGTTAATTTTCAAGGGAATGTCTTCAAGATCCAAAGACGTTGTCCTATCACTGCACCCTTCCCTTATCAGACTCATCACCAGATGCAGAGACCCTAACCAAGACACTTAAAGGCCTTAAGTTCTTCAACTGTCCTGATGGATTATCTTGACTCTCCTTATGGATGCTCAGAAGTGATGACCTATTTTTTTTTTTTTTTTTTTTTTTGCAAAACCACTGGCTGTACAAACAACTGCACTATGGACTTAAATCAGTACCAACAAGAGAGAGGTTCATAACTCAACATATTCCCAGTCTATGGAGTAAGTTACCACTACAGGTTAGCAAAAGAGTTGCTTTGGCTACATTTAATGCTAGCCTTGATAATTGGATAAGTAGATCTAGGTTTACTCCAGGATTATCACATAAGCTCTGCTCAGTTTGGGAGGTGAGCCCAGTTAAATGCTTGTAAAGACTAGCAAGAACTTTTAAGTGTGTCTACCTTAAAGTTGTTATGGCTTGGTATAGCTTGGCATCTTATGGTCCCTGTGATCACATTTGTATTGTGCCTGGTACTGTTCATAATAGTCATTAATAATTTGCTTATTCTAACTTTGGTATTTCCTCATCTAGAGTGAAAGCTGTATATGTAACTTAATCAGTCAAATCCTATTACTTCTACCCTAAATGCTCTTTATGTTTCACTGTTGCAGTCATTACATTTGGGTAGTCTACTGGCAGGTTGCCCTCAGTCGGCCTGATTAACAAAGTCTTAGGTCCTGCGTCGGTCGTTGTCCCTTCTTCCATGATGTCAGGTCATCAGGGGTATAAAACATGCAGCCGACGCCATTACATCAGTCTTTCTTGCCGTGCGGTGGCCGAAGCAGAAGCAGTTCGCAAGTGCCGGTTGGCCGACTCCTGAAATTTTCTTTTTCGAGTTTCAGAACCGAAGTCTTCAAATTAAAGCTAAGTACCCCACTGGGGAAACTTTTTCTTGCTCCTTATCGATGTCAGTAAAAGTTAATAATTGCATTACTTGTGGAAAGCAAATACCTCATAAAGATTTTCATTTGTACTGTATTCCTTGCCTAGGTCCTGACCACGACGTACCTTGCTGTCGGTTTTGTGCTTTATTTAATCAGTGCACTATCTGTCTTTGGTACATTTTTGCCTCCAAATATTTCGGTTCTCGGTTTAATTATCCAGAAATGACGTCGGTTAGCCATCCGACTAACGGGATTTCAAAAAAACTCAAAGATAAAGACAGAGACAGGCTGTCGAGGTCCAAATCTGCCGACGACGCTTCTCCTAAGCCAGTTGCCAGTTCGCCATTAGTCAATGAGGTGCTTTCGCAGTCCCTGATACCCGCTACTTCTGACTCGCAGGCCTCTACTGAGACCCATTCTGAGTCCAGTATGCCGCGAGATACTTCACCTGTGGAACCCGCGGATGTCTCTACCTTGGATGGGTCCGGAGCTGCTGTGCAGGCACCAGCTTCTGAGGGTGTATTCAGGCCTACAGACTTGCATATTAAACCGACTCCACCTTCAATACTAGGGCCTAAATCTCGATCTATGTCTAAAAAACCAACGCCCAGGCCACATGTTCAGGCCCCTGTGCCTAAAAAACAAATTATCAAAATGGCTGAAGATCTAATTACTGTATGTACTAGACATTGTTGATTATGTGTTTTCGGAATCCGGTATGGCCCCTGATTCCCTGCCTCCAGCTCCTAGTAAACCTGACAGATACTACAGGATTCCTGTGTCCCAGAAGTTCCTTTTCAAAAATCCTGTTGCAGATCCTGAAACCATTTCTCAGGGGCTTAAGGGCATTAAGGCTTCTAATGCTAAAAATCCTACCCCTTCTGATAGAGACTCCATGGCGCTGGATAGATGGGGTAAAAAGGTTTATACTTCTGCAACCTTGGCAATCAGGGCTTTAAATTGCCAATTTCATATGTTAAAGTATCAACAGCATATTATTGGACTGCCTAAAAAGAAAATTATGTTGATTTCTGACTGTGTGGAAAATAAAGATTTACAGGATTTATTGCATTCTGCTGAACAAGTTGGAAAACATACTTTGCAATGTGGTTTTGATTCTTCAGAGGCCTCTTGCAGGGCTGCTGTTACTGGGTCTGTGCTTAGAAGGCATGCTTGGCTTAAGGAGCAATCTCTGCCTGATCATGTTAAAGCAAAATTGTTGGATGCTCCTTTAAATCAGGACTGCTTGTTTGGCAATAAGGCTGAAGAAGTTTTAAAAAAGATGGAAGATAAAGCTAAATCTATGCAAACTGTAAAAGATTTCTTACAAGTGCAACCTCCAAGATTTAGTAGGCACTGGCCTACTAAAAATTGGTCCTTTCCAGTTCCTTCCAGATCCTCTCAAGCCAAACCCAGACACACCAAAAGCACCAGGTTTCAGTCCCAGGGGACTCTCAGAACTAAGCAATGGGGGGGCCTCCACTTCCAAATCTGGAAATAACAAGACACCCCTCTAAGGTAAACAGTCTCAATGACTTTCCTTTAAAATTACCAAGCACTTAACTTTTAGCCGCCCCCTTTGGGGGGAAAGATTGCTCTTCATGCAAAAAACTGGGAACTTATCATCCAGGACAAATGGGTTTTAAATAGTGTCCCAGGGATACAGATTTCATTTCCACATGTTGCCAACACCAAACGGGTGGCCAGACCTGCCCCCAAATCAGTGGGCAGAGGCTCAAAAACAAGTACTTTCCCTATTAAACATGGGGGCTATCCAACCTGTACCATAACAGGAAAAGGGACAAAGTTTCTATTCAAGGCTTTTCATAGTACCCAGAAAAGACAAATCATGGTATCCAATTCTGGACCTGTCTACTCTAAACACCTTTCTGGACATCCAAAATTCAAGATGCTGACTCTTCACCAGTTACTTCCTATGCTAGGCAAAGATGCCTGGCTGGCAACTCTAGATTTAAAAGAAGCTTACCTGCACATCCCAATCAGGGAATCTTGCAGAAGATACCTCCGCTTCAAAGCAGGCTATTTGCATTATCAGTTCTCTGCACTGCCCTTTGGCTTGTCTACTGCTCCCAGGGTATTCACAAAGTGCCTGGCTTCAGTAATTGCATTTTGCAGGCAAAGAAATATTCAAGTATATCCATACCTGGATGATTGTCTAATTCAGGCAGAAAACCAGGGCATTCTTCTAAATCATCTGGCGTTTGTTAAAAAGATTCTGACTTGTTTTTACAAACAAAAAGAAATCACAGCTGGTACCCTCTCAACAGATTACATTCCTGGGTGCAAGCTTGAATACAACTGCCCAGATGGCTTTCCTCACGCCAGAGAAGCAAATTCATTTGGTAACTTACTTCAAGCAAGTGACCACAAAAACCCTGCTATTTGCAAGACAGATACTGCAAGGCTTGAGGTTCATGGCCTCCTGCATTCTTCTAATTCCATATGCAAGACTGCATATGAGGAGACTACAGTGGTACTTAAAAAGTCTACGGAGTCAACATTGTCACAGCCTGGAAACAGTGATTCCTATCATACCTTGCCTACGCCTGGAGTTCCTATAGTGGGCAGAGGCCTGCCACCACAACAAGGGACTGCCATTCACACTACCCCCTGCTGCCCAAATCCTAACTACAGATGCATCAGACTATGCATGGGGGACTCACCTGGCAGGGAAGTGCATTCAGGGCAAATGGAACCCAAATCAAATGCACTTACATATCTATCAAAAAGAAATGTTAGCTATACAGAATGCTCTGACAGCCTTCAAGGACTACATTCTTCCAGGACAACTAATGGTAAAGACGGACAACACTAAGGTTATGTGGTACATAAACAAGCAGGGGGGGTACACATTCATACCCCCTCTGCAGACTAGCCATGGCATTGTGGAACACGGCCTTGAGCTACCAAGTGCACCTACAAGCTCAATTCCTGCCAGGAAAATTGAATACACTGGCAGACGGGCTAAGCTGCAGTCTCATGGACCCACACGAGTGGAAACTGGAACCACGGATTTTCAACATGTTGACAAGCAAATGGGGGAGCCCAGGCATAGATCTATTTGCCTCCCCCTGGAACTACCAGTTGGACAAATTTTGAACAAGGACACCCCACAAAAAAGCCTGGAAAGTGGATGCTCTGTCCTTCAGCTGGAAAAACCTATCAGTCTACGCCTTTCCCCCTCTGCCTCTACTCTGCAAAGTTCTGTTAAAATTCAAACAGGGCAAACCAAGAATGATTTTGATTTCTCCAGACTGGCCACGCCAGCACTGGTACCCGCTTCTTTGCAGCATGTTTCTCCATGGCACCTGCCTCAGACACCTTCCTTGCTGTCTCAGCAGGAGAACCAAATTCTGCACCATCAGTTTCCAACATTGAACCTGGCAGCTTGGCTAATCACTTAGTCACCCTTAGCATCCCTCAGCAAACCTGTGATGGATGTCATTTTGGAGGCGAGAAGACCTAGTACTAGAAAATCTTATGCTGTCAAATGGAAAAGATTCTGTGCCTGGAACAAGTCTTTAGGGATGAGCGCAGCAGCGCCCAATTTACCTCATATTTTGCAATACTTAACTGAGATGCTTCACAAGGGCCTGTCTTTTTCCTCTATTAAAATCTATGCTTCAGCTATTTCATCTCACTGTAACACAGAACCCACCCCTCTTTTCTCATCCCCTGCTCAAGCAGTATCTCAGAGGGGCAAAGAACTTGAGACCACCCAGGAGAGCTCCTACCCCTGCCTGGGACCTTAACTTTGTTTTGGAGAAACTCACTCTACCTCCTTTCGAGCCAGCTGCTACTGCAAACTTAAAATTTCTTTCTTGGAAAACAGCCTTCCTTTTAGCAATCACTTCTGCTAGAAGGATATCTGAATTACAGGCCCTTATGGCAGTGGAGCCTTTCATCATCTTTCATGCGGACAGGGCATCTCTGAGGACCAATCCATCCTTCATGCCCAAGGTGGTTTCCACTGTGGCTCTTAATCAGTCCATTCATTTGCCAACCTTCTTTCCCAATCCACAGAACAAAGGGGAACGGATTCTGCATTCCTTGGATGTGCACAGACAACTTAGATTCTACTTGAACAGAACCAAATTTCAAAGAAAGTCTGAACAATTGCTAGTAGCATTTGCTGCTGGGGCAGAGGGGAAGACTATTTCAAAACAATTAATGGATAAGCCATTGCATTCATTTCTGCTATAAGCACCATGGAAAACCTATCCCTCAGGGGATCAGATCTCACTCCAACAGGGCTGCATCTACTTCTGCAGCTTTTCTCAGAGGTGTTCCTACCAGGGATATTCTAGAAGCTGCTACCTGGAGTTTTGTACATATTTTCACCAAGCATTATCATTTACCAATTTTCTCTAAATCCAGAGCTGGCTTTGCCACTGCTGTCTTGCAAGGCCTAATGCTGTATAAATTCCTCCTCCCAACCATAGCTTTGGCAATCTACCCAAATGTAATGACTGCAACAGTGAAACACGAAGAACATAGTACAGTTGTGTACCCTTACCATAAATGTAGATGTTCGAGTGTATTCACTGATGCAGTCCTGGTTACCCTCCCTCCAGCCCCCTATTTTTCTCTGACTATACCTCTACTTTCTGTTACTGTGCTTAAAAGCCTTTTTGGTGTATTTGCTTTTGGTTGGAGGTATATATATTTTGTGTTTTTAATTTTATTTGCTCCATGTTTGGGGGGCACCTGACATCTGGGTCAAGAAAAACTGATGTAATGGCGTCGGCTGCATGTTTTATACCCCTGATGACCTGACGTCATGGAAGAAGGGACAGCAACCGACGCAGGACCCAAGACTTTGTTAATCAGGCTGATTGAGGGCAACCTGCCAGCAGAGTACCCAAATGTAATGACTGCAACAGTGAATACACTCGAACATCTACATTTATGGTAAGGGTACACAACTGTACTTTCTCATTATCAACTAATTATTTCTCTATGTAGCACACTTACTACTAGTACACATCATCTTCCATAATCTATCATGTAATCATTTGTTTTTCTTACAGTTTTATTCTTTTTACTTATAGCGTGATGTTTCCTAACCTCTCACCCAAAAACCCTCCATCAACAAAAGCATCCATGTCTGTTAGATTGATGCAAACTCCACTAATACCTCTTTGGCTACACCTTCCCTTAATGAGTGGCCTTCTGTTGCTTGTTCATCTCTTTGTAAACCAGTGTCCAAATGTAATAAATTTTCTTCTTTTATGTGTACATGTGTATTGTATGTTTGCGTGCTCTTTTCTGGATTATGGGGAATTGATTCTGTAATATCTGGTTCCTTCCAAGCCCATTGGGAAACCAGATCTATGAGGTCATCTGCCAGGGGGTAACCCAAGAGGAAGATAAGCCAGACCTGAAGGCTTCCAGGAACACTGTTTCCTCCTGTGAAGGGGGTTTGAGGACAAACCACCTGTTTGGTGAATGATCTGTAGAATGTCTCCAAAGGAGACATCTTCTGGTGGTGATCTGGGTGACCGTTTCCCTTCATCAAAATCGGTGACTTCGGATACAGATTCCTGGGGGAATCTAAGTGCCTCCTCTTACACAGACTCTTCCAGGGAACCTTTTCAGTGGGATGATCTGGAGAGGTGTCAGAAGAAACAGGAAGTTCTTGAACTGGAACTGCCTGGAAGCTCATACAGGCTGTGGCTATTCCTGTGGAATAGGCAGATGAGGCTCAGAGGCTGGATCCAAAGAAGTAAGAGACGAAAGAGTTCTTGGGTGGATGAACACCCTGTCCACCACTTTGAATGCAGAGGGTCTAGGAGAAGCCATACCAGTGCTGTCAAGTTCCAACCCTGCCTGGATTTCCACTCCAAGGAAGGAGTCAGGCCCAAGCTGTCCGGCGCTGAGGCTCTGAAGGGAAGTGATGGCTCCAAGACTGTTGGAGTCAAAGGCATCCCTCAGATCTGGCTCCAAAGATTTGGCTCCGGGACTTATCCTGCTCAAGGGGGGTCAAGGACATATTCAGAGTTGAAGAAGAAGCTATCTTTGCATCCAGTGCTTCATCTCTCAGAGCTCTCAGGTTTGATAGTTCCAGAATTGCTGGTCAGATTGGTGAAGGAGAAAGGATGGGATGGGGAAACAGGCTGAAGGTTCACAGATCCGATGGGAGACTGAGAAGGTAGTACCCCCATCTGGATCGGAGCTCTGAGAAAGTTCCTCATCATCCTATCCACATCTGCATTGGCGAGACTTCAGGAGGACCTGGTATTGGCTCCAGAGAGAAGCAAACGCTCTGTGGCTGTTAACATGGGATCCGAAGATGTCAGATCTGAGCGCTTATGAAGCTAGCAGGCGGCTCTGATGCCAGAGCAGGTTTAGGAGACTGGGCAGGTGATGTGCTCCCAAGAAGAGTTTGATGGAGGTTTAAATCCCTGCAACAGACTTGAAGAAATCCCAATCCCTCAGAGCCACACACTCCAGGGATCTAAGTCTTGTCATCACAATAAACAAAACATGCTAGAGGGATAGGTTCCTGACCCAGAGACTCCCCAGACTCTGGAATAGACTGCCCATACATGTCAAGCAGAGCACCTCTTTGGCCCTTTTCAAAAGGAACCTTGATGATTGGATTGGAGAAAGGAAATTCACCCCGGGGATCACATCAGTCACCCTGCTAGACAGGGGTCCAGGGAAGTAAATAGTGTGGGAAGAAATAGCCAGGGAATTGTTATGGCTTGGCTTGTATAGGCCCTAGGGCCGATAGCCTAGTACCAACCTATGAACCTAAGAAGTTGGAAGCAGTCCCTTTAAAACCAAGTTGTTGTGTCTATCTCTGATAGCCCTGAAATTGAACCCTGCACAGATTTGTCAAGGAGAATCCAGATGACTTGGGCCTAAACAATAAATGCATCCCTGTGGGAATTGGGTATCTTATGCCCACAGGAAGTGCACTTCTTAAATCCTGTTGGCTTTTCAGCCGTGTTAAGGAGGAGACGAGAGATGGAGTTTTGTTTTTTGTTTTTTTTTGAGAAAGAGTTAGAGAATAGAGAAAAGAAGGATTACTAGCAATGGTAATTAAAGTAACCACCCCAAAACAGTGGGTACGAAAACCAATGGTAAAGGGGTTACCAATAATGATAACAGATACCTTAAAATGGGTAAAAAGAATAGTGAAAATCACCCAAAAATGAGTAAAGAGAGGAAAGGGTATAGACAAAAAATAGTAAAAGGAACATAATCCAGACCCTGAGAGAGCATGATCCAAGTGTGAACCATTAAGAGTGGCAAACGAGATCTGAGGTAATACAGCAGTAGGGGGTATTATGAGTACGGGGAGGAGCTTGGGAGTCGGATCAAGAGTCTGGAAGAAAGGCAGCAGAGTTGTATCTCAGATGCATTCTTTGAGGAAAGAATGAAAATGACAACATAAAATTTTCCTATTTCTGACTATTAAGCATATGTTTCCATTATAGATTTTTTTGTCTGTAAGTCATTGCATTCATGTGTACATTATTCTTTATTTGGGTACACAATCAGGATGCTGACACAGTTTCAAGCATAATTTGGAGGTTTAACTTGCATCTAGTTTTTACAAATCGTTTGAAGTTATGGATTATTTTTTTTACTTAACATTTAATATACACTAAATACATATTTCCATAATTATTGTGGATTTCTACCATTTTCCAGATTTTTTTTAATAAAAAATTGCTGTCATCTATTCTATGCAGCTTTAGAATGTTTGTTTAAGGTATAGTTTTCTACAGTAACAGTAGTCTATTATCAAATCTTTTTTGTCTCAGTTATTACTTTCCACATCTGAGAAATGACTTCTTCCTGGTAGCCTTTGCTGTATGTCTTCTCATAAATATGGATTGTTTTTGCCATATTTATTACCAAAAGTCTTGGTTTCATTTAATTGTTTCTTTGCTACTGTTATATTTTTGGAGTTTCTACCTCTGCTTTAATTAATTAGTCATTGGGCTCGGGTTTTCTTTACATTTACACATACTGACGATCATTTTATATTAGAAGTCATGTGCGTTTGCTTGATTGCACTTAAGTAGAGCTAACAATCTATGCATTTGTTTTTTGTTTTTGTTTTTTTTGTGCGTGTGTGTTTGTGCTTGTATGTTTGTGTTTTTATATTGTTGCTGGGATCAGGCACTGATCATAAATGACCAATCTGAAGCCTAGCCTGGGCTGCATCAGTACAGCTAAAATTCAAGTTACATAACACTAAGTGTAAAATGCATCAGATACATAAAAGGATGTAAGAGTGTTCCAAAAATTTAAAACTAAGGGTATGGACAATAAACTTCAGTGAGCTGAGGTGTAATGTGTTATGATATACATTTATTAATGAACTAAACAATACTGCAAAAAGTAGGATTACAGCAGAAGTCGAAGGGCTTGTCTCCATACATACATATGTACATACATGCATATAAATTTACAGGCATGAGATTAAGATGTGCGTAAAGACAAGAATGACTGATAAAAGGAAGATAGGGACATATGGTGAAGTCAAGTGAGATGATCTGAGAGAAAGAATTTATGATGGCTTTGTTTTATCAAGTATGCTTTAAATTGGAGTCTGAATTTGGAGGAGGTGGAGGTATATTTTAATGTGGATGGGAGTCCTTACCAGAGACTGGGAGGTAGTGTAGAGAAACAGTGGTTGGCACGAGGGAGCTTTGTCTTTGCTGGTCCTGAGTCTGTAAGCTTCATCCTTCTTTGTGGTGGAATTCTGCCTTGAAGAAATGAAGAGAATAATATGTATTAATTGAGTCAAACTTATACAGCTATCCACAAATGTGAACTGAAGTTCCTAAACTTTAAAAGAGGTTCTAATATCCTGGGCCTCTCTAAGACTAATATTAACCTTGTTTGCTCTGTACCTAAAGTCACATCTGTGAATAAGTCTGATCATATACCTGCTTGGGTCTACTTCATTTGCCCTTACTTCCAATTGACTGACCCCATTTGACTGACAATTATTATTGGCAGTCTCCAGAGCACTGTAATGCAAGTAAATGGAATATGACCCCTTCCCTACTGTAATGCAACCCTGTAATTATATAGTTGGGGGGTGTGGGGGGCTTCGCCCCCCACTTACTTTTGTTTTACTAAGCAATATTAAACCAAAAGCAAACAATATAATATGGAATTAAGTGGGGGGCTTCACCCCCCCACACCACCCCTAACTATATATACTAACTCCAGGGTCGCACTGCAGTGGGGAAGGGGACATATTCCATTTACTTGCCTTACAGTGCTCTGGAGACTGCCAATAATACTTGTCAGTCAAATGAAGTGTCAGTCAAATGGATGTCAGTCAATTGGAAGTTAGGGCAAATGAAGTAGACCCACCTGCTTATATGGCACGGGGTATAAATTCCTGGCTACATCTTAGACAACTGGGTTTCGGCTAACAGTCCTGGACCTGTAAGAGCCAGGCAGGGAAGGAGAGGAGTGAAGAGACCTGGTCCCCTTATTTCTCTCAAGTGAGGGTAGAGTTACAGTTTGAACACTGAGCAGTACTAACATCCTGGCGGGGACCAGGAAGCTCACCTTTAGTGCCTGGGTGGGGATGCCTGGAGGGAATGTACTTTACAAACGTGAGGGAACATCCTTTGATGGCACCCAATTAAATTCCCCTCCCCTGTACCTTGTATCTCACTGGGTGCTTTTCTGTTATGGATGAGAGAAAACCTTGAACCACCCCTGATAGCCCCTCCTGGCTGACTTTCATCCTGATGATGGGGAATGAATGAGCCAGTTGGCTGTCAAGGGATCTGGTGATTGACAGACTGCAAGGGGGCAAAAAGAACAAAACAAAATTCCAATCACAATGCTGTAATATGCCCCCTAAAAAATAAACCTATGTCACCTATGAACCCTTCTGTATCAGGGCACCCAGGTAAACTTCCAATTACTCTCTGATTACCCAAGAAAATTTAGCAACTATCCCCTCACCACCATTACTACTCTGCTACTAAGATATATATATATATATATATATATATATATATATATATCACTGACTTCTATTCTACTGTTATATGTATTCCTGCAAAGAAACATCCATCCTTGCCCATCACAAATATGCAGACAATTCAAAACAAACATTTACAGGGGAACCAGGAAATAATCTCTGCAGTTAAAGAAAAAAGATTCATGCCTTAAGCAGTTAGGTCAAATCCGTGCATTGCAAAAAAGGATCTTGGGTATGTACAAACATTGTAAGGCTAGGTGTGAATTAAGTATCACCACCTCTGTCATTAGTTTCACAAGGTGTTCTTCATCTATTTTGGAAAGCTCAGAAGTATCACCTAATTCTGCACAGAATTTCTATAGTGACACTATTTAATCTAAGCATGTAGACATGGCTAACATACTCACAAGCAAATTTAGTTTGAGTTTCTCTTTGCACCCCCAGCATTTCCCCCACTCACCTTGTTTCCCCCAATAATTTTCTGAGAACACTTGTCCACATTTGTTAAAGCCAAGCTTACTAGCTGGCTTTGTGGGTCCTAACAGTATAAATTGCCTCTTTGCACTAAGTACAACCTAACTGAAGAAACCTTCTTCAAACTATTCATCCCCCATCTTAACACCAGCTTAAGTACCTGAAGCCTGGAAAAAGTCATTGTGATGCTTCTTCACAAGGGTGACTGCACCGTAGACTGTTTAAATTACAGACCGATAAGTCTAACTAGCGTTGTTTGTAAGGTTATGGAACATATCATAGCTGCTAACATATATAACAATACATGAAGCCTATTAAGTCCTTCACTCAAACTCATTTTGGCTTTGTAAAAGGTAGATTTTGCTTTGGTAATCTTGTAAACATCTTCAAAAAGGTCACTGATGCTGTGTAGACAGTGGTCATTCTGTCTTACTGCTTGCCTGTACCTTGTTAAAGCTATCAACACTTTTCCTCTTTATGGTAATGTTAATAAACTCCTCTGGCTGAATATAAACACCTATATGGCCCACTAGATAGCTAAATTGTTTTCTGACGGAACTGACATTGTTGGGGCTGGTGGGAGTTCATCTGTAAAAAGAGTTTTCACAAATGGTTTATTATATTATTTCAAGATGGACTTATTTCTCATGGCTAACATCAAAGGTCTGTGGTTAACCACGTTTGCTGATTTCTGGAAGCATGGCGCTATTATAAACTCTCTGCTGGCACGCATACCCTGCAAGAAAAGCTAAATCATGTCAGTACTTGGTGTAACAATCTTAGGCTCAAGCTCAGTTTAAAAAATGCAGCATTGCACTTTTTGGGACGCAAAATCACCTCTACACTTACAACATAAATGGATGTCCGTCTCATCAAGACTGATCTTTCAACCATAATGTGTTGACCATAGCATGAAAAACTTCCTGCTTTGCTAATCTTACCACCAAAGGAATACCTGGCTCAAAAGTGGTTATCACCTGTGCTCTGTTCTGCCCTTATCAGAGCTGTAGTAGAATACAGGGAACCCTTTGACATATACCTCACCAAGCACCTAGCCCAAATTGAAAGGTCACTGTGGTTCCTGACAAAAAAACAAAAAATCATTGAGCTGTAAATATTGGTTAAGTGCCCTGCATTCTGTATTTTACAGGCTTCTTGCACAGTGACTTTTGCTTAGCCTTTGAGGTCATGAAAGACCTGTTTAACATCTTGTATCTTAACAAAACTGCCAATACCATCAATACCTGCATTAATGATCTAAATCTCCATCTCAGCACAAACAGAATACATTTGTGAGAAAGATGGATGGCTTTCCCTTGTTCACATCAATGTTACCTGTCCTTTATAACCTGCCTCGATGAGGGTTTGAAAATCCATAAATTCCCAGGGTATGCAGCCAGGCAATTATTGACAAAGAATGCCAAATTTTATTCAAGACACTAAGAGATCTTTTATTCAAGACCATGAGAAGTGTGGAAAGCCCTAAACTGTGAGAAACAAGCTCTTCATCAAAAAAGGGGACTCATTTAGTTAGTTATTCTTGCATTTTTCAATAAACGATGTTGCTGGTAAATTTCTGCCTAGTCTTGTGCCCAGTGCCGGTGATAGGTTAGTTTGTGCCCTAGGCAAAACTTATTAGTGCGCCCCTTGTTTCACAAATAAGTTACTTTTTTTTCAATTGAAATTGAAATTATAGAAAAAGGAAGCAATGATTTAAATTGACATATTTATTGACATATTTATCGCACAGAAAATTACACATAGATTACATAATCAACATTTAATTTTTCAGCAGCAAAAAAGACGACACTGTCATTAATTAAGTATACTTTTTTTCACACAAGCAGTACTAAGAGTTCAAAGCTTGTGGTTGATCTTACTTAACTAAAATGTAGATTACTCTTGCAAAGCAAGACAGGACTGCAGTCATTCATTTTGCACGTAAGCATTGCCCCCATTCCAACTGCCTACAATGTTTAAAGTAACAAAAATAAAAGGCAATGGTTACATTATTGTATTTCTTTCACATCACATATCCAAGAACTTGCATGTGTTCTTACTTCATTTCACCCATACACACTGTACTTATGCAAGAGTACAGCTTGTTTCAACAATACATTGACAAACAGTCTTATTTATCTTGACTTACCCCTACAAATCGATATTGGGTTAGAAAAACATGTCATCCTTAAACAGCTCCCTAGGACAGACTTCAGACCTAGTATCTCTTTGACTCCTGTCAGGATATTAAATTAAAAAAATATATAATAATAATAATAGTAATGAAATTTATCAACAACCCCCAAAATACACAGACCACTAGCATCTGGTTGACCATGCCAGTGTATTACATAAAAAAAAAAAAAATCAACATATGTGCGGAAAGAAAGGTTCCAACATAATGGAAGCATTTTTAAACAAACATTCAGTATATACATGAACCGGTATGAAATAACATCTTGAGAATTACTCATAAACTTGCTAATTATTTTACACTTATCGTCAAGTGCAGACAGAAAAGTATTGGAATTCTAGCTTTGCAGAACTGTAGCAGTAAGCAGCCGGGCCATGTGTTCCATTCACATAGCCCCAACTTCCACTCACAGCCCCAACCACAGTATATGACTTGATCTTGCGAGGTTAAAAACGAAAACAGCAACAAAAAAAGACGACACTTTCATTAATTAAGTATACTTTTTTCACACAAACAATATTTAAGAGTTCAGAGCTTGTGGTCGATCTTACTTCACTAAAATGCACATTACTCTTACAAAGTAAGACAGAACTGCAGTCATTCTATTTGCACGTAAGCATTGCCCCCATTCCAACTGCCTACCCAGAGAATATGCTTTGAGCCTACAATGTTTAAAATAATGAAAATAAAAGGCCACAGGTACATTAGTGTATTTCTTTCACATCATATAGCCAAGAACTTGCACGTGATCTTACTTCAGTTTACCAGTGCACACTATACTCATGCAAGAGTACAGTTTGTTTCAACAGCAAAACATTGGCAAACAGTCCTGTTTATCTTGACTACCCCTACAAATCAGTATTAGGTTAGAAAAACATGTCATCCTTAAATGGCTCCCTAGAACACACTTCAGACCTAGAATCTCTTTGACTCCTGTCAGAATATTAAATTTAAAAAATGTATTATAATAATAGTAATAATAGTAATAATAACAATAATAGTAATAATAACAATAATAGTAATAATAGTAATAATAACAATAATAGTAATAATAGTAATAATAGTAGTAAAGAAAGTCATCAACAGCCCCAAAACACACAGAACACTAGTATCTGGTTGACCATGCCAGACAGTGTATTACAGTATTAAAAAACCCACAACATTCCCCCAAAAAACTGCATCGCCAGTATCTGGTTAACCTTGCCAGCATAGTATAAAAAAGAACGTCATCAACGGCCTCCAAAACACACAGACCACTAGTGTCTGGTTGACCATGCCAGTGTATTACAAAATAAAAAAAAAATTAACAGTCCCCAAAGCACATTGCATCCCTAGTATCTGGTCAACCCTGCCAGGATAGTTATTTCAAAAAAAAAAAAAAAGAAATACAGCCCCCAAAACTCACACACACTACTTAACCTTACCCATACCTCTCAACTGTCCAGATTTTCACAGAATGTCCAGACTTTTCCCTCATATTTTTGGTCTGTTCCTCATAGAAATTGTCCTTTTTGACAAGTCATTGGTATGATTTAGAGATTGAAGTCACTAAATAATGATGTGCATTTGAGTTTCAGACTTCATATCCTTCAGAAAATGCATGCTAACACAAACCATGCTATTCTAGCAACTTTCTTAGTTTGTAAGAGCAATACTTAAAATGTTTCCCTATTTTTGGAGATTTGTCCCCACAATTTTGTAAGGCTTTGTCCAGATTTCTTGCACAAAGAGGTTGAGAGGTATGCCTACTACTAGTATCTGGTTGACCATGCCAGAAGTATTAGAAAATCACAAGCTGCCCCCAAAACAGCCAGCCTACTGCAGATTACGTCTTCTACTATGATCTGGTTGACCCTGCCAAACGTTAGGCCCAAGATGTTAGAAACAAAGAACAAATAAGTAACCAGTCCACCTTTTCAGTTTAAACAGTATCTAGTCAATCCTGCCAAAAATAATAAATAATTAAATACATAAATTATCTGGTTGAACCTGCCAGGAAAAAATTACAAAAAATGTCTGGTTGACCCTGCCAGGAAAAAAAATGCAATATGTAGTATCTGGTTGGCCCTGCCAGGAAAAAAATGCAATATGTATATCGGGTTGGTCTTGCTGAAAAAAAAAAAAAACAGTCAGAAGAACCCGTTATTTTTTTTCACACACAACCTGAAAATAAACTATCTTCCTGTCACTGTGGATTAGTTTTCAGTTAGCAATAATAAAATTCACACGTCTTGGAAGAAGACTCCACTGCCACTCTCTCACTCTCGCTCATTGCTTTACCATTGCAAAGAGCGGGAAGAGAGAGCGAGAGCAATAGGACTAATCAGCAGCCGCGTTATCCCTGCAGTCTCTCTAGTTAATCCGGACTGTAAGGTGTGCTTTTTGTTAAAGCGGAACTCGAGCACGCATGTGCGCTGCTCCAAGTTCCGCAAATAATCGCTACACTAAATTAGAGCGGTATTACGAGCCACCCGGCTGCGCCTCCTCATGATCTGCACCCTAGGCGAATGCCTAATTCGCCTTAATGGTGGTGCCGGCCCTGCTGGATCCTTAGACTGTAGTGGGATTGCCACAGTGGCAATATTGTAATATTTACTGCAGGATTTGTGCTTCTGGGCTTCTACGGCTGTTTACATCCCAGTTTTGCTGCTAGAAACTTGTATTCTGCTGATCATTTGCTTGCTTGGTTACTTAAAGTTGCATTCCAGTGGCTGTTTGTTACATTGTTACTGTATTTCCTTTGTTCTTGTGTTTACTCCAGCCCCCACTGACATTAAGTACTGCATACCCTGCTGCTTCAGTCTGGTTGTACACTAATGATATTTTTTTCCTTGGAAAACTGTAAAAGCTAAAGTTTCTTAAATTCTAACCTAGTGGAGGTCATGGACCTGTTGCTTAAGAGTCATAGGACTAAGAGAACTGTGACTTGCTACAAGTTCTGAAGTCACAAAGCTCCACTATTGTTTTTATTTGATTGGATCCCTCTCTGTCTAGCCTATTATAACCAGTGCAGAGCTACGCCCCCTTGGGGTATTTTATTCAAAACTCTGAGAAGTGTGAAAAGTGCAGACCTAATATATTGTGGACTGCAAGCTTTAGTGTCTGATTTCTCTAGCTTCTTACTAATGTCAGTTGTGTAATCTCACACCCACTGTTTTCCATATATCCATAATACTGAATGACCATCCAGCAAAGCTATGTTGCTCTTGAGTTAATCTCCCGTACTACAGATTGTATCTTGCTCATTTTCCCAGAGCTCCCATCTGCTTGGCACCCTTACTACACTCTTAGAGGGTCCTAAATTTAATTCTGCTCCATCCTTAGTAGATAAGAGATGTATTTTACCATTTTGAACTTTATTTAACTGTATTATAGTGCTTCTGCTTTATTTGCTGATTTTGCACATGGTGATTATGCACTGAGTAGAGTCCTGAGTGAATCTAGTGACATCCTGCATTGTTTTACTGATTGTTCTGAACTTCTGTAAAGGTGCTGTGTTTGTATGACACTTGGCTTCATTTAGCAGGTTTTAGCAGTGCTCTATATAGACATAAGCACGTAGAACTAATATTGTCCATGTAAAACTATCCTTCGGAATTCCCTTTTACTTGGTTGCACAAATAGAAACTAGTTTGCACAGGAACAAGCACTGCCCCACTTTCTTTGGAGTGGATGCCCTCCATTACCATTATTTTCTGCAAAAATCTGCAATTTACCTAAAAAGAGCTGGTGACCATGGACATGAACTTTCCTGTTATCTCCACAGCCAGCTTGGTGGCTATGAGCATCCTTAGGCAGTGTAGAAATTAATTTATATTTATTGACAACTAACTGATTCTTAAACTGACAAGTCATTTGAGTGATGTATTTACACAATGTCCCTGGAGGCAAAGCTCTTACATGCAAGCACTCCTAATACCAACCAGGTTGTAAGAATTGCACACACTAGACCCACCACACACAGTATGGATCAGACAGGTTTATGTCGGATCAAGTTTTCAGAAACTCTAGCTTAATATGGTCCAAACCTTATGTCCAAGCTTCTGAAAACTTGAAGCATTTGTATGGAGACTGCAGTACAGTGGGGATCAGGGAATTTACCCTTTTCCCCACTGTAGTGCATTATTTGGAGTTGGTATGTATAATTTGCAGAGGGGTGCAGGGGGCTTGCCCACTTCAAAAACATAGCTTTTGGTTCTTTTGTTTTGTTTGAGAAAGTTGAAGATATTCTTGACTATTTTTTTTTTCCATTTTCCAAAAACTGGATAATCTGACAAACCAGCACATATACCCACATATGCTGACACACTTAAAAGTAATCTTAAACTCCAAAGACCTCCCAAACAATGGACTTGCAACAGATATCCTCAGCAGTCCCAAAAGTGCACCACTAAAACACCTACAACAACACATACAACCAGGTCTTATGGAGCCTCAACTTCAAAGTCAATAAGGCAAGCCTCCACACAGCCCAATATTTTAGTCACAGGAGACTCCATTTTGAGGCACAAAGATGTCTCACTCACCAGGTTGAGCAAGGGGAAAGTCACAGTCTGTTGTCTATCAAGGTCCAGAATCAGCCAGATCATGCAAGCACTCTGTTCATCCAACCACAAGTACTAGTATGACTCAGTCATAGTACATCTGGGTGGAAATAACCGGAGATATACCTCCCTAGACTATATGAAGAGAGACATAGAGCTCTCAGACTGTGTCCTAGTCTAGTATGAGCCTACCACTGAGCAGCATTCTACCTTCATCAAGGATGATGCCAGAATATGAACAGAAAATGATTAACTCTAATTGAATTAGCTTCTGGTTTCATTCTAAGGGGGTGCAATATTTGCCAGCAATGGAGAACATAGTCAACAGACCACATTGCTTTGCCAAGGAAGGTCTGCACCTGTCCCCTGTAGGCTTTCAAATATTGGCTAAAACGTTGTCTTCCCCTCATTGTGCATTTTTAGGCAATGCCAAACTGACGAGCCTTCCAGCATATCAAATCCAACCAAAGGTAATTTAAAGGTGCTACTGCTCAATGCCAGAAGTCTAAACAAGAAACCCCACACCCTCCAAGCTCTCCTCACTCTGGAGAATATAGACATCCATGCATTTACCGATACACTGTTTAAAGCTGTGGAGAACATTCTGGCAGTTCAAGCTATAAAGCCTCAGACTTATTTAGGCCAGCTACTGCACACTCAGGGACTAAAGGTGAAGGTGTTTCAATCTATATCAATAAGAAACTTGGATGTAGGTCAAACAGGATGACACACACTTGAACTTCATTATGACCAAATCACTGTAGGCAAAGTCCCATACCATATCCCCTTCTAGGACCCAGGGAGCCCATAACTCACATTTAAATGTGCTGGAGATGCATACCATTCAACTCAATACTGTGTTCATGGGAGACTTTAACTACTCCAACATAAACAGGGAATTGTACATGACCTCCAAACATGCAGGCCCAGAGATTACTCAACTTTGTAAACACGAGCACCCTGGGCCAGATTGTTCACATGTCAAATGGGGTGCAAACATACTGTATCTGATCTTCATAAACATGGGTGAGTGCTGCACCCCCCCTCTATTTTAACCTCCTGTCTGGTAAGGTTGGATCAAAAGGTTGTCTCCCTTGAAATTAAAATAAAACCTGTGACTTCAGCTAACCTGGTAGTAGTTAGGACTATTCTAAGGCTATCTCCCTGTTATTAGGTGGCAACCTGGCAAAATTTCAAACATGTCCAAATCCTGAGAACACAGCTGTCTGTACGGGATTGTTCACAGAAACTGTGTACAATCATGTTTATAAATGCATAGACATAGCTGTGCCTAATAGAAAAACGTGAGAACAAACTGAAAAAAATAAAGCACCGTGATGGAATGCTAACCGTATCAACAGGTTATACAATAAAAGGAAGAAAGTCATGGAAAAAGTTAGGAAATGCAGCACCCAGAAGGATAAAAACATTGTCATCACTCTAAACAAACAACTAAGAAGGCAAATCAAGTCTGCGAAAGCCATTTTTGAGGTAAAAATAGCTGTCTAGGCCAAGGACAACAGTAAGGCTTTCTTTGGCTACGTCTGCAACCTCAAAGGCAGTTCACAACAGTGTACTGAACTAATTCTAAGTGGACCCATAGAGCCTGAAGATGTAGCAGATATGCTAGTCGACAAATTTAGTAGTTTTACCCCCCCCCCCCAGCAGTCTTGCAGGAGATACCATCAAAGATACCCCCAACTATCTTTTGGGAACAGGTCCTAAATGCACTTTCCAAGCCCAAGAACACTGTATTGAGGGACCCTTATAGTATCCTAGGATGGGTCCTGAAGGACATGAAGCATGACCTATCACGACCACTGGAATCATTATTTAATAATAGCCTCCTGATGTTCATCGTGCATACAGCTGCAGTCATAACAAATGGGTTTTCCTGCCATCAGGCGGGTCCTCGGTCGGCCGAATTCCAAAGTCTAGGTCCGGCGTCGGATGTCGTCGCTTCTTCCCTGACGTCAGTGCGACAGGGGTATAAAAGAACCAGCCGACGCCATTTTCTTCAGTCTTTCTTGCTGCGCGGTGCCCGAAGCAGAAGCAGTTCGCAAGTGCCGGTCGGCCAGTTCCTGAGATTAAGAATATTTTTCAACCGAAGTCTTCTTGAAAGCTAAGTACCCCGTTGGGGAAACTTTTCTTGCCTCAGACCGATGTCAGACAAAGTTAATAATTGCATTTCATGTGGGAAGCAAATACCGCATAAGGATTTTCATTCCCTCTGCATTCCTTGCTTAGGCCCAGACCACGACGTCTCGGCCTGTCGTTTTTGTGCTACATTCAACAGACGCACTATTAAGCGTCGGGCGGAGTTCACCCAACACTATTTTGGCAAAAAGTTTAATTACATTATGTCATCGGATACTCCGACTCCAGTTTTGAGTAAAAGACGCAAAGATAAGGATCGACATACGAGGTCTGCAACTTCTACCGACACCATGCTAAAGCCGACTACAGGTGGTCCAGTTCTCAGCGAGGCGCCTACGCAGCCCCTGACTACCGATGACACTTCATTGGTGGTGTCTTCTGTGCCCGAGGTCGCAGGCTCTTCGGCCCACACCCCAACTACAGATACCGAAGCCACTCTTGGCGGTGAAACTCAGAGTTTAGACAGGCCTGCCACCTCTCAAGGTGTCTTCAGGCCTTCTTCTTCTTTTTCCATCAAGGCTTTCACTAAGTCTAAAGCAGCCATGCATACTAAAAGACAAGCTCCACAGGGCCCCTCTCAAGGCCCCATGCCTAAAAAGCAGATGCTCAAAATGGCTGAGGATTTGATTACTCTTATCAGGGGGTGCTCAACCCCCCCCCCAGACAAAAGGCCCAGAGTGGAGGAAGAATCCCCTTCCTTGGACCAGGCCTCCATTATTTCAGAACATTCTGAAGACCAGGAACGTTCATACTCCCTCCCCTTTTGAAGATTCTGATGCAGAGGTGTCCATTCCCTCTGTCTCCCCCCCTGAGGATTACTCTTTTGGGGAAACCTTGCATACCTTGGGGGAACACTTCCACTGGGAAGGCCAAGAGTACTCAGACTCCAAGAAAAGGCTTAGGGATTTCCTCTTGCTCCCTCAGCACAGGCCTCTGGCTATGCCTCCTGTCTTAGACATACTAGATGATGTGTATTCGGAGGCCTGCCTTAACCCAGACTCTTTACCTCCAGCTCCAGTCAAGCCTGACAGGTATTACCGGGTTCCTGATTCACACCAATTCCTATACGAAAGCCATGCGGCTGACCCAGAAACTATTTCACAGGGTCCCAAGGGAATTAAGGCCTCCACTGCTAAAAATCCATTACCTTCAGAGAGAGATTCCAGAGCTTTAGAAAGGTGGGGGAAAAAGGTATACACCTCGGCCACCTTAACCATGAGGGCATTAAACTGTCAGTTCCATATGTTAAAGTACCAACAGTTTCTGTTATCACAGTTGAAAAGCAAAATGTCACAACCTGAACAACCAGACTTGAAGGAGTTGCAGGATTTGTTACATAGTGCAGAGCAAGTGGGTAAACATACCTTGCAATGTGGTTTTGATGCTTTAGAGGCCTCATGTAGAGCTGCTGTTACAGGATCAGTCATACGTAGACATGCTTGGCTCAAAGAGCAAACCTTACCAGATCATGTCAAAGCTAAATTACTAGATGCACCTCTTCAAAAAGATGTATTGTTTGGTGTTAAAGCTGAGGAGGTATTAAAGAAAATGGAGGAAAAGGCAAAATCAATGCAAACAGTGAAAGATTTCCTACAGGTACAACCTCCACGTTTCAGTAGAAATTGGCCTTCAAAAAATTGGTCCTTTCCAGCCACGGACAGACCCCAAAGAGGTAGATATAGGCGTCCGAGGGGTAGAGGGCAATCTCAAGGATCATTTAGAGGCAGACAATGGCAAGCACCTACACAAAGAGGTGGTGAGGATAGTTCACAGCCATTCAGAAAGCAGAACCAATGACTTTCCCCTTTGCATGCCAAGCAAGGCTCAAATGGCAGCACCTTTAGGTGGAAAACTGGCATTATTTTCGAAAAATTGGCATATTGTCACAAAAGAGAAATGGATCCTGGACATTATAGACAGAGGCTACAGATTCTACTTTCACACCCTTCCAAAAATGAGAGGCATGCCAAACCTGCCACACAATCAAAGGGCAGAAGCACAAAAACAAATTTCAGATCTCATGGACATGAAAGCTATTCAAGAGGTACCTGCACAAGAACAGGGTCAAGGTTTTTATTCCAGACTATTCCTGGTACCAAGGAAGGGCAAAGATTGGAGACCTATTTTGGACCTATCCATCCTAAACACATTTTTACTCGTGCCAAAATTCAAGATGCTCACATTACAGCAGCTTCTTCCCATGCTGGGCAAGGAGTCTTGGCTGGTAACATTGGACCTCAAGGAGGCATACCTGCATGTCCCAATCAGACAAGATTGCAGAAGATACCTCAGATTTCTTGCAGGTTCAACCCATTATCAATTCTCTGCATTGCCCTTTGGCTTATCTACTGCGCCCAGAGTGTTCACGAAATGCCTGGCATCAGTAATTGCCTACTACAGACTTCAAGGGATACAAATATACCCATATTTGGACGACTGCCTGATCCAAGCGGACAGCAAGCACATACTTCTGGAACATCTGGCGTTTGTAATAATGTTGTTGAATTCCCTGGGATACACAGTCAACAAAAAGAAATCAAGGCTAATACCCTCTCAAACAATAATTTTCCTGGGTGCCAGCTTGAATACAAATACCCAGATGGTCTTCCTCACGCCAAAGAAACAAGGGCAACTAACTCAATACTTCAGAAAACTGGCAACTTTCACCAGGCTGACTGCAAGGAAAATCCTGCAGGCTCTGGGATTCATGGCATCTTGCATCCTACTAATCCCATGTGCAAAGCTGCATATGAGGAAACTTCAATGGTACCTAAAAAAACTATGGTCTCAACACAGCCACAGTTTGGAAACAATAATACCACTGATTCCATGTCTTCAAAAGGAATTTCTGTGGTGGGCTCAAGCATGCCAAAGAAACACAGGTCTTCCATTCTGCAAGCCTCAAGCAAATCAAGTCATCACAACAGACGCCTCGGACTACGCCTGGGGGGCGCACATGACAGATCGATGCATTCAGGGAAAATGGTCCCAAAAAGAAAAGCACCTACACATCAATCAAAAGGAAATGCTAGCAGTAATAAATGCTATTATAGCTTTCAAAGACCTACTGCATCCAGGCCAGCTATTGATAAGGACAGACAACACCACAGTAATGTGGTACATAAACAAACTGGGAGGAACCCATTCATACCCCCTATGCAGGCTAGCCATGTCTCTTTGGAACATGGCTCTGGAATTACAAATCGAACTTCAAGCACAGTACCTGCCAGGCAAGGAAAATACGCTGGCAGACAACCTAAGCAGAAATATGACAGATCCACACGAATGGAAGTTACATCCTCAAGTTTTTACAAAGATAATTCAAGCATGGGGAAGGCCAGACACAGATCTCTTTGCCTCCCACAGAAATCACCAATTGGCAAAATTTTGCTCAAGGACCTTTCATCCACAGGCCTGGAAAGTGGACGCACTCTCTTTCAGTTGGACAACAATGACAGTTTATGCCTTTCCACCTCTTCCTCTGCTGCCCAAAGTTCTATTAAAAACCAGAGCAGACAGACCAAAGATGATTCTCATTGCTCCAGACTGGCCAAGACAACACTGGTACCCACTCCTGAGGAGCCTGACGCATTCCCCACCATGTATCCTGCCTCTAATGCCTCTTCTACTGACTCAGCACAACTTCAAAACTCTTCACAGTCAGCTGAAAACACTCAATCTAGCCGCATGGAAGATTCCTTAAATTCACAACAGACCCTACTCTCCAAGGAGGTGCAGGATGTCATTTTGGAGGCCAGAAGGCCTTCTACTAGAAAAGCCTACTCCGCAAAATGGAAACGGTTTTGTGCCTGGAATGAGAAAAAGGGTCAGAATCCTGGAATACTGAATTTACCTCAAATATTACAGTACCTGGCTGAGATGCTAAGCAGTGGACTTTCATTCTCCTCCATCAAAATGCATGCCTCAGCCATTTCTGCAGAATAAAACACTGATCCTCCTTTATTCTCTCACCCCCTCTTAAGACAGTTCCTCAGAGGGGCTAAGAATATAAAACCCCCAAGGAAACAACCAGTACCTGCTTGAGACCTCAATTTCATTCTAGAAAAACTGACCTTGCCTCCTTTTGAGCCAGCTGCTTCAACAGAACTGCAATTTTTGTCCTGGAAAACAGCCTTCCTTCTGGCTATCTCCTCAGCTTGCAGGGTTTCGGAACTACAAGCCCTCATGGCTGTGCAGCCTTTCATCATTTTCCATCAGGACAGAGTTTCCTTACGAACCAATCCTTCCTTTATGCCAAAGGTAGTATCCAGGGTAGCCTTGAATCAGGCTATCCACTTACCTACCTTTTACCCTAACCCTCAAAACAAAGGGGAAAGACTACTACATTCCTTGGACATTCACAGACAGCTACGTTATTATTTGGACAGAACAAAGCCTTTCAGAAAATCAGAGAAACTCTTTGTGTCCTATGCTACAGGAGCCCAAGGGAAGCCTATTTCCAAACAGACAATCTCAAAATGGATAGCCCACTGCATACGCTTTTGTTACTCTTTTCATGGTACAACTGTACCTGCAGGCATCAGATCTCACTCCACAAGGGCCACAGCTACCTCTGCAGCTTTCCTCAGGGGGGTTCCAACCAAAGATATTTTGGAAGCAGCCACTTGGAGTTCTGTACATACTTTCTCCAAGCACTATCACCTACCATTATACTCCAAATCTAGAGCAGGCTTTGCCACTGCAGTCTTGCAGGGCATCCTGGCTCCTCCTAGTTCCACCTAGTGCCTACCACCCCTTTTTTAGCTTTGGGATTCTACCCATGTGTTATGACTGCAGCTGTATGCACGATGAACATAGTACAGTTTTGTACCTACCATAAATGTAGATGTTCGAGTGCTAATACAGCTGCAGTCCAGGTTTCCCTGCCTCCTTCCCCTCTTGGGACAGGCCTATTGGCTAACACCTCCTCATACAACCTGATTGGGGTATTCTTTTATGGTGTATTTGCTTGCAACTACTGTTTTTTGATTATATTGCATTGCATTATTACATAAATTTATGTATTGCCTTCCTTCTGGGGGCACCTGACATCTGGGGCAAGAAAAACTGAAGAAAATGGCGTCGGCTGGTTCTTTTATACCCCTGTCGCACTGACGTCAGGGAAGAAGCGACGACATCCAACGCCGGACCTAGACTTTGGAATCTACATTTATGGTAGGTACAAAACTGTACTTTAGACTTTGTACCATGTGAACTGAGAACTGCTGTGGTCATCCTCTGAACAAGGGTGGATATTCTATAGACCCCAGAAACTACAGACCCATAGGTCTGACAAGTCTCGTTTGCAAAGCCATAGAAAAATTATTGTGGAAGTGACAAATAATGACTTAGGAAACCTTCAGACACTGGATCCATTCCAGTTTGGTTTCACTAAGGGAAGATCATACCTAGTCAGGCTGGTGGACTTCTTCGAGGTGGTCACCAAGGCAATGGATGAAGGCATAACTGCGCATACTGCCTACCTTAACCTGGCCAAGGCATTTGATACTCTACCCTACTTGGGCATTATAAACAAACTCACAGAATTAGCCATTAAAACCCTATGTTACACACTGGATAGCCAGATGGCTGTCAGATAAGACCCAGGAAGTTAGGATAGGAGAGTCCACTTCCACAAAGAGGTCAGTAACTAGTGGAGTCCCAAAGGGCTCTGTGCTGGATCCAGTCCTTTTTGGTATCTGTTTCTCTAAAGTTGAGCCCCAACATCAAGAGCCTCTGGCTAACCAAGCTTGCTGATTGCAAACTAGGAGCAGTTATGGAATCCCGCACAAGACACTAATATCCTCCAGGAAGGGCTAACACAGACAACTAACTGGAGCCAGAACTATGATTTAAAGCTCAATGCCAAGAAATGCATAGTAGTGTCCTTTGTGAAATCAGCTACCCCAGGAAATTACCTCATTTGTAACACACCCGTAAGAGAAGACACAGTGGTCAGAGATTTGGGGACATATGTAGACAGTAACCTGGCTTTTGACCAACTTCTTTGCTACCAGTCCAAATACCATTCATTGATTGTCGGTCTGAATGCCCTTCTTCTGTGCTGGTTACCAAGACCCAGTTCAGATAAGTGCCCCTTTGGGCTTTCTTACTGAGTTCATGTCATCCAGAAAGAGAAAATGTCAGTGTGGGAGGCAGATTCCCAATAAAGACAATCACAACAAGTTTCTCTTCTGTTTGGGTGCTTCCTACAATCATATGCAGTATTCTATCTGCCAGGCTTTTGTCCCTAAGCCCCTACATAATCGTCTCCTCTTTATCTATTAACCCCAAAAGCCAACATCTTTAGTTGTTGGCTCAGGGTGCTATGGCATAATCTTCCCCTCACATGAGTCAGGCAGCATTCAAGAAAAAGGTAAAAAAAAACTTAGGTGTGATATAGCTGCTGTCCAGCCTCCCTCAGACATCTCTCTTGAGGCTAGTGAAAGCCCAGAGGCTGCTTTGGATTCCACTGCAACAACCTTGTCAGAGGACAAAATGGGTACAACTTCTTGCATGTCTTCAGAGGCTTTATAACTGTCTGCTCCTGATGTTGAGGGGGAAACTCTGCTGATTATATCTCTGTGTCCGAGAGGGGTGACTCAGATCTTAGGAAGGAGATTCCTACTACTCTTATTGAATGTCACCAGGGGTCTGACCCTCTGAGGGTGTTGCTGTCCCACAGGAAAAGATACCAGAAAGCCAAACATATTTCTTCTGTAGTTAAGGATCCCCAACTTGAATAACAGGATTGTACTCAAGAGTTTTTCAATGCTTTGATGACTTAAAGCATCCTTAAGGAGTGTCTGTACCTGCACCTCTCTGGTCTTTCACTCCTCCTAAAAAGATCCTGGGAACTGGGATTCTTTAGATTAGGACCTAGATTCAGGGGAAGAGTTTCTGGCTTACTCTTAAATTCCTTCTCATTTGGACTGTGGCTCAGAGGAAGAGGATTCTATTAGTCCAGACTCCCCTCTGAGGAACTCTCTTTTGAGAATACTATTGCCTGCATGATGGAGTTTAAGTGGGATTCATCTCAAGTCTTTGACATTCAGAAAAGATATTTTGAGATCCTCCAGATGGAGTCTCCTAAGCTGTCAGCTGTTCCTTCTGTTCTGGCTGCCCTTTTGGATACCTTTATAGCAGCTTCTCGGCCCCCTGCACCCAAGAAATCTGATAGGTTTTACAAAGTGCCTGAGGAGTGCAAATTCCTTTATAAATGCCCTTCTGCTGACCCTGCTATAGTGTCTGCCTCTTCTGAGAAGCCCTCCAAGTTGTTGCCCCCAACTAAGTTGCTCCCTTCATAAAAGGGTAGTAGGGCTATGGAGAAGCTGGACAAAAAGTTTTAAACTGCTAACATTTTATCCTTTTGTGCCATCAGTTATCAGACTCGTATGACCATGTATTTATTGACCCTCCTTTCTCAGGTTTCTGACCTTCCTGAATCTGAGGGGAAGCCTTCTGTCCTTTCCCCTGTTGAGTTCTACCTCCCAAGTTGCTCACCACTCTATCAAATGCTGCTGTGATGGAGCCGATGCCTCCGCAAGAGCTGCTGGTTTTGGTTCAATTAAGAGGCGTTACTCGTCTTCATTTTCGGGCTTTGCCTGTTGACATTAAGATCAAAGTATTGGATGGTTCTTTGGATAATAAAAAGATTTTAGTTGCTACTGCTGCTGCTGATCTTTACAAGTCTCTCCAGGATAGGAATAAATCCTTGCAGGAGTTTAAACATTTTTGCTTCTCCTATTCCAAATTTCAGAGGAACTATCCCTCCAAATCTTTTATTCATAGGCAGTCTCTCCCCCACCCCACAAGGGCAAAAACTGTTCTAGACATATGCCTCCTGCTAAGTCTACTCAGACTTCTGCCTCCCAGAAACTTGCTTTTCAGGACAAGTTGGGATCCATTTGGTATTTCCCCATTCTCTCAGCCAGGTTCCTTACCACTCTGCCTTTCCTTGTTCTCATCCAAATTGGTTGAGGATCACAACAAACTCTTGGGTTCTGTCCATTATCTGCCAGGGATATTTTATGGTTTGGAAATCCCTTCCTCCCGTTATAGACATTCCTCAACCTCCTTGGAAACAACTTCTTTTCCTAGAGGTGCTTCATTCTCTTTTGGTTCAGGTCACCATTTAAGCTGTGCCTCCTGCCCATGTAAAGAGGGGATGTTCTTCATGTTTCACTGTTGCAGTTATCACACTTGGGTTATCTGCCTGCAGGTAGCCTTCAGTCAGCCCGAATACCAGAGTCTTGGGATTTCTGCATCGGTTGCTGTTGCCTCATCCATGATGTCAGGTCGTCACGTGTATAAAACATGAAGCCGACGCCATTACATTAGCATTTCTTGCTATGCAGGAGCCCGAAGCAGAAGCAGTTCGCAAGTGCCGGTCGGCAGCTACCTGAAATTTTCGTTTTTCGAGTTTCAAACCTGAAGTCTTCTAAAGCTAAGTACCCCATTGGGGATCCTTTTTTCTTGCTCTAACCGATGTCAAAAAAAGTTAACGATTGTCTTGCCTGGGGAAAGCAAATACCTCACAGAGATTTTCATTCTTACTGCGTCACCTGTTTAGGCTCAGACCACAATGTCCCTCATTATCGGTTTTGTGCCTTGTTCAATGCCTGAACTATTCGTCTACAGACTATTTTTGTTTCTAAATTCTTTCGCTCTTGTTCTCCGTATTCTGAAATGGCTTTGGTAAGCCAACTACCGATATTCTGAAAAAAATGCAAAGAAAAAGACAGACACAGACTGCATAGGTCCAAAACTGCCGGTGACGCTTCCGTTAAGCTAGTTGCCAGTCCGCCGGTACTCAGTGAGGTGCTTTCGCAGCCCGTTACCCACTTCTACAGATTCGCAGGCCTCTACTGAGACCCATTCGGTGTCCGGTATGCCGCGAGTTGCTTCTTTGGTTATGGAACCTGCGGATGTCTGTGCCTTGGATGGGTCCGGAGCCGCTGTGCAGGCACTGGCTTTTGAGGGTGTGTTCAGACCTTCTAATGGTCGTATCAAACAGACTACTTCGTTAATGACTAAATCTACCGAATTTCTCCGGCCCAGAGTTCGCACTACGCTTAGGAAACCAATGACCAAAGCACATTCTCTGTCTCCCATGTCCGAGAAACAAATGCTTAGAATGGCTGAAGACCTTATTACTTTAATTAGGGGAAGCCAGCCTACCCCCCTAAAAGACAAAGAATTGATTTTCTTTCTGATTCTTCAGACCATGAGTCTGATGACTCTGACCCCTGTGATTACCAGGACATACCCATATCTACCTATGAGGACTCAGATGCAGAGGATTCAATTCCATCAGCCTCCCCCCCAGAGGATATTTTTTTTCGGTGAAACCTTGCATACCCTAAGAGAGCATTTCCGCTGGGAATGCCAGGACTGCCTACAGTCCAAAAAGAGACTCAGGGAATTTTTAGACTTGCCTCAGCATAGGCCTCTAGCTATTCCCCCAGTCCTGGATATTGTAGATGATGTCTTCATGGAATCCTTACCCCTAATACTTTCCCACCTGCTCCTGGAAAGACTTACAGATACTACAAAGTACATGACTCTCACAAATTTCTTTTTAAAAATTCCACTGCGGATCCAGAGACCATTTCCCAGGGACCTAAAGGTATTAAGGCTTCTACAGCCAACAACCCTACCCCTTCAGACAGGGATTCTAGGGCTCTAGACAGATGGGGTAAGAAGGTATATACCTCTGCAACTCTTGCCATCAGGGCTTTAAATTGCCAGTTTCACATGGTGAAGTACCAGCAGCATATTATTGATCTAATTAAATAAAAAATGTTGTTGATTCCTGGTTGTACAGAAAATAAGGACTTACAAGACTTAATGCATTCTGCAAACCAAGTTGGTAAACATACTTTGCAGTGTGGTTTTGATGCCATAGAAGCATCTTGCAGGACTGCTGTCACTGGGTCTGTTCTGAGAGGCATGCTTGGCTGAAGGAACAAATTCTGCCAGACCATGTCAAGGCAAAATTACTTTATACTCCATTAAACCACGAATGTTTGGCTCTAAAGCAGAAGAAGTTCTTAAAAAGCTAAATCCATGCAGACTTTTAAAGATTTCTTACAGGTACAGCCACCTAGATTCAGTAGGCATTTGCCTTAAAAAAACTGGTGCTTTCCAGTCCCTTCCAGACCTTTTTCAGCCCAAACCCAAGGGCAACAGACCACAAAGACTACAGTCTCAGAGTATGCACAGACCTAAACAGTGGAGTGCTCCCTTCTCAAAAACTGGGAGTGGTAAGCCACCCCCTGTGGAAAAAGTTCACAATGACTTGTCCTTAATCCTTCCCAGCCATACCCAAGTACTTGCACCCCTAGGAGGAAAACGTGCCCTGCATGCAAAAAACTGGGAGTATATTACCCGGGGCTGATGGGTCTTAAACATTGTATCCCAGGGATACAGATTCTATTTCCAGTCTCTGCCAACCCCAAGCGGATTGGCAGACCTTCCTCCAAACCACTGGTAGAGGCCCAAAAGCAAGTACTTTCTCTTCTCAGTATCAGGGCTATTCAACCTGTGCCAACAAAGCAAAGGGGACAGGGTTTCTACTCCAGGCTGATCCTGGTGCCCAGGAAAGACAACTCTTGGCGCTCTATTCTGGATCTGTCAACCCTAAACACCTTCCTGGTGGTACCAAAATTTAAAATGCTTACACTCCAGCAGCATCTTCCTATGCTAGCCAAGGACTCCTGGCTAGTCACCCTAGACTTGAAAGAAGCTTATCTGTACATCCCCATAAGTGAATCTTGCAGGAAATATCTATGTTTCAGGGCAGGCTGTATGCACCATCAGTTCTCTGCACTTCCCTTTGGCTTATCTACTGCGCCTATGGTGTTCACAAAGTGCCTGGCTCCAGCCATTGCTTACTGCAGGCAGAGAAATATTCAAATTTACCCGTACTTGGATGATTGCCTGATTCAGGCAGTCAGGAATTGCTACTTCAGCACCTGACATTTGTAAAGAGACTCCTAACTTCTCTGGGGTATACCATTAATGAAAAGGTATCACATCTGGTACCCAGACAAAATATTGTATTCCTGGGAGCAAGCCTGAATACAACTTCCCAGATGGCATTCCTGACTCCAGAAAAGCAGGTTTATTTGATAACTTATTTCAGACTACTGGCCACCCAAACCCAGCTATCTGCAAGAAAAATACTGCAAGCCCTAGGGTTCATGGCCTCATGTGTTCTACTGTTTCCATATGCAAGACTGCATATGAGGAAACTTCAATGGTACTTAAAGTCTCTGGTGTCAACATTCCCAGGACCTGGAAACAGTGATTCCTATCATTCCTTGCCTAAGAACAGTGTTCCTTTGGTGGGCAGAGGCTTGCAACCACAACAACCACACCCCTCCACCGTCCAAACTCTGACAACAGACGCATCAAACTATGCATGGGGGGGGGGGCTCACATTGCAGGCAAATGCATTCAAGGCAAATGGAGCCCAGGACAAATTCACCTGCAATATCAATCAAAAAGAAATGTTAGCTGTACAGAATGCACTGACAGCCTTCATATACCTCATCCTGCCAGGACAACTCCTGATAAAGACAGACAACACCATAGTTATGTGGTACATAAACAAGCAGGGGGGAACTCAGTCCTACCTACTCTGCAGGTTAGCCATGGCTCTGTGGAACACAGCCTTAAGCAACCAAGTGCACCTGCAAGCTCAGTTCCTGCCAGGCAAGCAAAAATTTACTGGCAGACGACTTGAGCAGAAATCTAATGAACCCACACGAGTGGAAACTGGAACCAAACTCATTCAAACTTCTAATACACAGGTGGGGGACACCAGACGTGGACCTCTTTGCGTCCTCCAAAAACCATCAACTAAACAAATTTTGAACCAGAATTCCCCACAGCCAAGCTTGGAAAGTGGATGCCCTATCCTTCACATGGGAAAAACCTCTCAATCTATGCCTTTCCCCCTCTGCCCCTCCTTCCAAAAGTACTCCTCAAGATCAAACAGGACAGGCCAAGGACAATCCTTATTGCACCAGACTGGTCACACCAGCACTGGTACCCACTCCTACACAGTCTGACAGCAGTGTCACCCTGGCACCTACATCAGCCCCCCTCTCTGCTGTCCCAGTAGGAGGGACAGATTTTGCATCCTCAGCTGCAAACCCTGAACCTAGCAGCCTGGCTTATTCCCTGAATACATCACCAGCAACCCTCAGCAAACAGGTGCTGGATGTTATCCTTGAGGCTAGGAGGCCCAGTAATAGGAAATCCTATTCACAAAAGTGGAATAGATACTGTTCTTGGAGCCAGTCTCAAGGGAAGGACACAGCTGTGCCTCCTTGCCTCAAATCATAGGTTACCTAGCAGAGCTGCTCCACAAGGATCTATCCTTCTCATCAATTAAGATTCATGCCTCTGCCATCTTAGCTCATTACAATACTGAGCCACCCCTCTTCTCTCACCCTCTGATCAAAGCAGTTCCTGAGAGGAGCTAACAATTTAAGACCCCAAGGAGAGCTCCCACTCCTGCCTGGGACCTTAACTTTGTACTACAGAAGCTCACGCTTCCCCCTTGTGAGCCTGCTGCTACAGCAGAGTTAAAATTCCTCTACTGGAAAACAGCCTTACTGCTAGCCATCACTTCAGCAAAAAGAGTGCCTGAGTTACACACCCTTATGGCTGTGGAACCCTTCATTACCTTCCATGTGGACAGGGTTTCCCTCAGGACTAACCCATCTTTTATGCCCAAGGTGGTATCCAGTGTGGCTTTAAACCAATCCATCCATTTGCCAACCTTTTTTCCTAATCCTCAGAATAAAGGGGAAAGGATCCTGCACTCCTTGGACGTGCACAGACAGCTCAGGTTCTACCTTGATGGGACTAAACCTTTCAGCTAGTCAGCTTTGCTACAGGGGCAGAGGGCAAGGCCATTTCAAAACAAACCATTTCTAAATGGATAGCACACTGCATCCATTTCTGTTACAAACAAAATGGAAAACCTACCCCACAGGGAATCAGGCCTCATTCCACTAGGGCTACCTCAGCCTCTACAGCTTTTCTTAGGGGAGTCCCTACCAGGGACATCCTGGAAGCTGCAACCTGGAGTTCTGTACACACTTTCAACAAGCATTACCTCTTACCTGTCTTTTCTAAATCCAGAGCTGGATTTGCCACAGCAGTCTTACAAGGCCTGCTAGCCAGCCCTAGTACTTCTTGACTGCCTCCATCCTTCCTCAGCTTTGGGAATCAACCCAAGTGTGATGACTGCAACAGTGAAACATGAAGAAGAAGAACATAGTACAGTTGTGTACACTTAAAATGTAGATGTTCGAGTGTATTCACTGTTGCAGTCCTGGTTACCCTGCCTCCAGCCCCCCCTGTCTTTCTATACTTTCTACCTATCCTCTTTTTTCCTCATATCTTATGAAAATGGTATTTACTTTTTACTGGAGGTGTTCCACACCATTTGATTGCTTCCTATTTTGGGGGCTTCTGACATCTGGGGCAAGAAAAACTAATGTAATGGCATCGGCTGCATGTTTTATACCCCTGATGACCTAACTTCATGGTTGAGGTGACAGCATCCGACGCAGAAATCCCAAGACTCTGGTATCCGGGCCGACTGAGGGCTACCTGCAGGCAGATAACCCAAGTGTGAAGACTGCAACAGTAAATACACTCGAACATCTACATTTATGGTAAGTGTATACAACTTCTTCTTCTTTCGGCTTTTCCCGGTTAGGGGTCGCCACAGCAGCTTACCTGTCCGCTCATGATTGGCAGTGGAGTTTTACAGTGCCAAGTTGCCAGCCCGGTGCCCACCCTTCCACAGAAGGCGCACACACACACACACACACACACACACACACACACACACACACACACACACACTCACACCTAGGGCCAATTTAGAGTGTCCAGTCCACCTACTGCATGACTTTGGGATGTGAGAGGAAACTGGAGCACCCGGAGGAAACCCACGCAACCACAGGGAGGACATGCAGACTCTGCACAGAAGGCATCCCAGCTGAGGATCGAACCAGAGAACCTCTTGCTGTGAGGCGGCAACGCTAACCGCTGCACCACCGTGGCCGCCCATGGTAAGTGTACCCAACTGTACTTTTTTATTCCAGAGTTGTTTTTGGTCCCCTGAAAGGAGGGCACTTGAAGACCAATTCTAGAGCTTTCCTGTCTCAGCACCTTTTTCAAGATTCCTGCCTTTCTATTGTCTCTTCGGTCTTTATTTCCCCTTCTTCTACCCTAGGCCTTTCTGGTCTCTCCTGATCTTTAGGATGCCTACCTTCATATCCCCATCCATCCCATTTTCAAGAAATGTTTACATTTCTGTTTCTTCCTTGCATTTTCACTTCTCTGCTTTGCCCTTTCACCTCTTTACTGCCCCAAGGGTATTCGCCAAATGCCTCGCTGCTGTCATTGCCTTTTGCATAATGTAAGGTGTTAAAATCTTTCTCTATCTGGACGATCTCCTCATTCAAGATTCTTCCCTGTTAGAGTTTGGGGTTAACCATAAACTTCCAGAAATCAGCTCTGACACCTTCACAGATCATGTTTTCCTCAATTGCTGGCTTCCAACCATCCCTGTGCTGGCATGTTTGCCTGCCCCCAAGGCCCTGTCTCTCACTGCCTTTTTCCAGTCGCTTCTTCCCCTGGTTTCAGTTATGGCCAGGGAATTTCTCAGAGTTCTCAGGTTCATGGCTTCCACCATTCCCATGCTTTCTCTGGCCAGGCTCCACATGAGAAAGCTTCAGTGATAGCTCAAGTCAATGTGGCTCCAGCATTGCCTCCCCTTGGACTTCCTGGCACCCTTCATTCCCTGTCTCAAGATTGGGCTCCAGTGTTAGATTCATCAACTTTCTCTCAACCTAGGGCTTTCTTTCCAAGTTACAGTCCCAACTCAAGAGCTCTTTGCAGAGACTTCAGACAGGTGATGGAGTGCCTCCTTTGCCCCCTTCAAGGTTCAGAGTATCTTCACCTGAGGTTGAACCACAGCAGTATAAAGGAGATGAGGGCTCTGTTTCTGGTTCTTCAGACTTTTCATTCCCTGTTTCAACCCAGGCTTCTCAAAATATTCACAGACAATACCACAGTGATGTGGTATGTCAGCAGGCAAGGGGGTATAAAGTCCTATCTTCTATGCAGGCTAGATCTTCATGTCTGGCATCTAGCTGTCCAGTATCAAGTGACTCTTCAGGCAGTTTACATTTCCCTCAGAGCACAATCTAGTGACAGACTCTTTGAGTAGGTCCAGCTGACAAGCTCATGAATGGATACTTCACAGAGATCTGTTCCTGGGCATTGTTCATTCGTGGGGGTATTCCTCAGGTAGATCCTTTTGCCTCCACTCTGAGCAGACAACTTCCTCTATTCTGTTCCAGAGTGCCACATCCTCTGGCTTTGAAAGTAGATGCCCTGTCTTTTCCTTGGAAGAGGATGTTTCTGTATGCCTTCCCTCCCCTTCCTCTCTTACCAGGAGTCTTGCACAAAATTAGGCAGGACTCTCCCAAAATCTTACTAATGACTCCCTTTTGGCCCAGACAACATTGGTTCCCCCTTCTTTCTCACTTGGCCGGGGACAATTACTGCAAGTTACCTCACCGAGTGGATCTTCTCACACAAGACAATGTATCTGTTATCCATCCTCACCTGTCCACTCTGTAACTGACACTGTGGGTGATAGGGTTTTGATCCCTTTCAGGCACCTATTTTCTGAGAACATGCTTTGGGTTTTGCAGGAGGCCAAGAAACCCACTAACAGGAAGTATCTGTCCAAATATAAATGATTTTCTGTCTGGTGCCTCTACCACCATCAGGGTCCCCTATATGTGGTGATTCCTCTGGTTCTCTTATTTGTGTGATCTGCTTTATGCTGGGTTAGAGTATTCTTCTGTCAAGGCTCACCTGTCAGCAATTTCTGCTTGTCTGCCTTTGCATCCTCCTTTGGCCTCTAGATTTGAGATCAGTAAGTTTCTTAAAGGTATCCTTTACATTAGACCTCCCAAGAAGCCTGTTCCACCTTTTTGGGACCTGATTTTTTTCTTGAAAAATTGACTTTGGCTCATTTTGAGACTGTTTTTTTCAACTTCCTTACAATGTTGTACTTGGAAGACCATTCTCCTTTTGGCTCTTTCTTCAGCCAAGAGAGTCTCTGAACTTCAGGCTGTCACGGCCATTCTTCCTTTCCTAGTTTTTCACAGATGCAGGGTATCTGTGCTTAGCCTTCTTTAACACAGCGTGGTTAATAAGATCTGCCTTAATCAGTCTGTTCATCTTCCCTCTTTTTCACCATCTCCGTAGTCTGCCATTGAGAAAGTTCTTCTCACCTTGGATTTACATAGACAGCTCAGATATTATTTGAAGAAAACTAAAGTTAATCACAAATCTGAGCAGCCTTTTGTTTCCTTTTATCCCAAGTCTGTGAGTTTGTCTGTTTCTAAGGAAATCTAAGCAAACCTGGATTTCTAAGCCCATTTCTTTTTGTAAGTCTTGTCATGGAAAATATCTTTCCTCATCAGTAAAGGCTCGTTCTACCAGGGTTGTTGCCTCCTGTGGTGCCTTTTTTTTCCAAGGGGCAGGATACCAGTTCCATCCTTGAGGCTGCTACTTGGTCCTCTCTTCATATTTTCACTAAACATTACAAGTTGAATGTTATTTCCAGGGCTATCCCATATGGGTTTCTAGAAGGCTCTTCTGTGAAATCCTCCTTCCAGGCTTTCTCTTGAGCTTTTGTATTCTCTGTTAGTGTAAGAATACTGCAAAAGTGATATGGAAGAACATAGTACAGTTGTGTAAAATCTTACCATAGCAGTCGATGTCCTTCTCTTCACTGTTGCAGTATTCACTCACTCCCTTCTTCCCCTTCTGCTATAGGCTTGTTCTGTATTGCTCTCCTGACTGAGGTGCTATTCTCTTTTTCCTTCTGGCTCCATATGTTTTTTCCTGTCTCCAAGTTCATCAAGGGGATTTTCCAGTTATGCGTGTGTGCATTCGTACATCACATTTATGCCCTGTGTCTTGCATGGAAAGCATATGTGTGACATATGATGACGAAGTACTAAAGGCTTTGATATACTAGCTGGACACTGGGCTGTCCTTGGCAGAAGATCCTTAAGAATACTGCAACAGTGAAGAGAAGGATATCTACTGTTACAGTAATATTTTACACAACTGTACTTTTCTCTGTATTCGGCCCTCATGAGACCCATTATTGAGTAGTGTCCCTTTAGTAGGTACCTGACCAGACACATACAACAACTGAAATGCTAGTGGTTGGCATAATGGTTAAGGTGTTTACCTTATAGACAGAAAGTACAGGGTTTGATTCTCAAATGGGATAATTGTTTAGGCTTAAAATGGCCCACAGTGGCAGTTACCTGTTATCCTGTAATCCTACAAAAAGAATGCAGAGTGTAAACAACATGCCCTATTGCAGATTGTCTCAAAGCCATATCCCTATACTCTGTCTCCTACAGACTGTTGAGTGGTAATCTATCCATGGCATACAAGGCTCCGTTAGATCCTGCTCTGATGGAGCAAATGAAAAAGCTGGTACAGTGGATCGAAAATCAGCTGATTGAAAAGTACAAGCTTTTTCACAAAGCAATTGCAGTACAGTGGGGATCCAGGTAAATGCCCTTTTCCCACTGTAGTGTGTTCTCTGAGTTATGTATAATTAGCAGGGGGTGTGGGGGCTGTAGCCTCCCACATAGGAGATGCAGGGGGCTTGTCCACCTACAAAAAATGTTGTGTGGGTTGTTTTTTTTTAATCCTTTGTGGATCAGTGTTTATGTTTTCATCAGAGTAATCATTTATTATTTTATTTACTGCTTTCCATTATGATGGAATGTCATACTTCTCTCAGGAAATAACCCTTCTCTGGAAAAGGCTTCCCATCAACATGAAGCAGAGTTTGTCAGTAACCCTATTCAAGTGCAACTTGGACCAGTCAGTGGAAAATCAGAAAGTCACCTCGGTCTGGCTCCTGTCTCTCTAGTGGAGTGAGGCAGCCAGTAAATGCTTGACCACCCATGCCCTAGCTTACATTTACCACTTAAAATATATCCCTTAAGATAATCTTTAGGGATGCACTTTTAAAACATGGCTAGGCTTGAATCGGCCCTTGTAGTCGGTCATTAGCCTAGTATACACCTATGAAATATAGGGGCATATTCACCTGTGAACCTTTTTTACCATTGTGTGATATAAAAGGAAGGTATATGTGCATGGCCTGTGTCAGTGCTTTTCATTGCAAGCTTCCCCTGGAGTTTACAGAAAAGGAAGGCAGTGCTTTGGATCTTCAGGCCAGGGATGACCCAGCTAAGCTGGGGCACAGCTCAGATGTTATTTTCTGTTATGACAACCATTCCTCAAAGATCTACTGTTATGGTAAGTATACTACCACTGTTATGGTAAGTATACTACCACTGTTATATATTCTTTTTCATCATACCATTGAGGCAAGGGTGTAATGATTAAAAGGCAGACTCTAAGGTGCATTGCCAGCTTCACTGTCTTATGTTATCATGTACCTATCTGCTCCTGAAAAATGCTGGGATCATAGCTTATTCCACTAGAAGAGTGACTGTTTATACTTCTTTCTTTGAGAATTTATCTGCTACGGACATCTCTAGTGCAGGCCACTTGGTCTTTTTGGTGCACCTCTGCGAAGCATTATTGTCTCAACTTCGATTTTAGGAGTTGGATCTCACTTGTTAAAATAGTACCCCAAGAATCAACTTTCTGAGCTCTGTGCTTGGGTAGCCTTGTATCAGCTTTTAGTCTGTTAGCTATTGCTTGGGATGCACTTCCACCAGGAACCCATCAAGGAGGGTCCCAGATATTATGTGTGGTAGGTATGCTGTTACACTAGCAGTTGCTCTGTGAGAGGCACCTCCTTGATGAGTCAGGAATATTCTCTGTGTTCATCATTTGGTTACTGCTGCAGTAGCCTTAGCTATATGGGATATGTCCTGCTAAGGATACAATAGCTGGACAGCTTCCAAATCTTAAGGGCACCTTCCCCATACCTAAACCATTAACCAACTCAAGCAGAGCTGAAGAAACAGAGTGGTTGAGTGCCAAGTCCTTCAGAGCTTTCCTGATGTTGAAGAATGTTTCTCTTGCAGGCTTTCAAGGATAAACTGTCAGCTACTGCTTCTCCATTGTTTGGCGGATAAGTTCCCTTTGGTGGAAAGACATTCCACATATGTTTTTATGACTGCAACTCAACTTTTACTGTAAAAGTTGTACTTTTAAAGTAAGAAAAAGTGTTTTTATAGACTGTCACATGA
The DNA here is from genome assembly GCF_019279795.1 of Protopterus annectens. Classification (NCBI taxonomy): domain Eukaryota; kingdom Metazoa; phylum Chordata; order Ceratodontiformes; family Protopteridae; genus Protopterus; species Protopterus annectens. Next base: position 958,832,632 of record NC_056743.1, on the reverse strand, counting down.
CCTTCAGTCATTTTTGATTATGAGAGTTACTTTTTACTTTTGAGGAAAAATGTTGTTAAAACTTATTTAAATCTACTTTTTCCTGTCTGAATGTTGTTTTAAATTACTTTTTAGGGTCTGGGGTAAGTGCTTAAATAGCCTTTCAGTGTGTGCTTTTGGCGGGAAAACTGATCTTTTTAGTATTTACCTGTTTCAGTGACTATTGCCGCCAAGCTTCCCTGGGATTAAGACATCTTTTTTCCAGATCCTGTGTTCTGCTTAGTTTCCCCAGCAATGAATTACCATTTTTAATTTGACCATAGAACAGACTACCTGTGCCATGGTCAGTCTCTCTTCAAAATACAAAAAGAAAAAGTTAACTGAGCAGCATTTGTCACCACAGCAGGGTAGCAGTTTGCCGCAGCCACAGGAGAGTGACTCTGTTGTGGCCAAGGCTGGTTCCCACATACCTTTTTTTCCACTTGATCCCTCTGGTGTTGTCCATACAGCCACTATGAGCCAGGGGGTTGACAGCCACAGAGGACGTGGATAGCCCCCAGTGGGCAAGGAAGAGCTATTTTTGTCAGTTTTTGGAGAAGGGGCAGGAAAGGTGCCACTGCTTAGACAGAATGTTGTGCCCCTCCCAGAGGAAGCTGTTGCTGGCATTAATATTTACCATTGCTCCAAGTTTTCTGTCAAAAAGAAACCGAAAACTAAACATGCATCTTCTTCTGCATCAGTTTTACTGACAGCAGTAGCCTGGCTTGGGATTTTTTTTTTCCAAATTACTTGTGACATAGGCAAATTTGCATTCATATAAAAGTAATCAAACTATATTAACATAACAAACATTATACTTCAAATACATTGCTATATGTTGTACAATCTAAGCAAAACTATGTCAATTATTCAATTCCTGCTTTTTTTTTTTTTTTTTTTTTTTTTTTTAAGAAACATCTTTATTAAAACATCACTTACTACATAGGCAATCATACGTTTATATAAATGAAAACAAGCCACACTGACACAATCCTAATCGCAAGCATTTTACATCACACACCATACTGACACTCCCAGTTGCAAATGTTATACTTCACTTATAATCTACTCAGTCTTTCTCATTCAAACATTACATAGCTCATTTAAGTCATGCCACCCTTTAGACCTCATTCCTCCCTTGTATGTATTGTACCCACAGTTCCCATTTTTTCCTATGTAGTTTGCTCTTACCTTTTTTAAAAATCTCAATTCCAGTTGTTTTATCTCTGTTACTATAGTCATGATTTCCAGTATAGTTGGTTTAGATTTTGATTTCCATTTTCTAGTAATTGCTTTTTTGGCAGCAATTAGAATTAGACTCAGCAAGGCCTTACTATGTCTAGGCAATTCCCGATTCTGTATCATAGCTCAGAAAAACATGTCCTTCATCAGACCAATTTGCCCACCCAGAATCTCTGACAGTGCTTCCTGCAGGGAATCCTTAAAGTCCGCCAACTCACTGCACTCCCAGAAAATATGTTCCCAATTGCCTTTTTCTTCCGCTTCACACCTCCAACGTTTACTGTCTGGCTGAGGAAAAATTCTGTGGAGTCTATTTAAGGTATAAAAATATCTATGTAAACATTTCCAGGCAAAAGTCTTAAAAATTCTACATTTTGTTGCATATCTGGGAGACATACATATATTCTCCCATTGTTTCTGTTTTATGAATTGCTTATCCAATCTCTCTTTACAGTCCTTTCTAACCTCTTCTGATTGATTCTTGTAGTTATCCTACAATATTTTATGTGCTCTACTGATTATTTCTTTTTTAATGGCAGCTTCTGTTCTACTTTCTATTAAAAACACTACCAGTGCTGGTCTTGCATTTAGGACCCCCCTCCCCATTTCTTTCTCTTTGCCTATACTCTGATATCAATCCGTGATAGGGAAGGCAATCTCTAACCTGCAATGCAAATTAATTCTTGGTGTCTTCCCATTTTGTCATCATTCTCTGTATAGTTATTTGCTCCCAATACCTTGGTTCCGTTGCCAGTTTCTTCCAGTAAATTCCAGCCACCTCTTTCCTATTGTTTGTATCCCTAATTGCAGTCTTCCCTATCGGCAGAATTTCCTTTCTCCATTTCTGTGTTGGTAAGGGCCTGCATCCAAAATCCCAGTCTCTCATTGTTTCTTGAACTTCCCTCGTGTTTCATCTTCATCCCTTTTCACTTTGAATTATAGATGATGTTCATCGTTTTTCACTGTTGCAGTCATGACTGTAGGGTTCTCCCCTGCCGGCAGGCAGCCCTCGGTCGGCCAGAATCCCAAAGTCTGGGTCCGGCGTTGGCTGTTCACCCATGCTCCATGACGTCAGAGCGCCAGGAGTACAAAGCTGACAGCCGACGCCATCTTTTCCAGTCTTTCTTGCCGTGCGGTGATAGCAGTTCGCAAGTGCCGGTCGGCTGACTCCTGACGAATTTTCCTGATATACTTCGGTCCGAAGACTTTCTTCTCCACTCAAAGCTAAGTACCCCATTGGGGAAACTTTTTTCTTGCTCCACTCCGATGTCAGAAAAAGTTAATAATTGTATTTCATGTGGGAAGCAAATACCTCATAAGGATTTTCATTCTTACTGTATTCCTTGCTTGGGCCCTGACCACGACGTAGCTAGTTGTCGGTTTTGTGCTAGATTCAATCAACGTTCAATTAAGCGAAGGTACGATTTTGCTTTTCATTACTTCGGTAGGCGCTTTAACTACAAAATGTTGTCGGATACGGTCCCGGCTACCGGAGTTCACAAACGTCGCAAGGATAAAGACAGGCCTCCGAGGTCCAAATCTAATGATAGCACACAAGCGGAGCCAGCTTCAGGTTCGGCCGTCGTCAGTGTGGCGCTTTTGCAGCCCCTGTTGTCGGCCATTTCAGAACCGACGGCCGAAACGGACTCTCATGAGGAGCCAACCAGGCCTTGAAATATTTCTGTTGCAGGACCTTCGGACAATGCTCCTTCGGATGGGTCCGGAGCCGCTGTGCAGGTACCGGCTTCCAAAGGGGTTTTCAGGCCTACTCGGCTACTAATAAAGGCAAAGCCAAAGGCAAAGACTCCTTCCAAATCAAAGACTTCTACACAGGCCTCTTCTGAACCGGCTCCCAAGTCACAGAAACAGTTACTCAAGATGGCAGAGGATTTAATTACTGTGATTAGGGGTTCTCATCCCCCTCCAGACAAAAGGCCAAGGCAGGATGTTTCTTATGATTCCTCTGATCAGGCTTCTGTTTCCTCAGTTTCTTCTTCTGATCAGGAATATTCTTTCCCTCCTTATGAGGATTCTGATGCTGAAGAATCCATTCCTTCAGCTTCTCCCCCTGAGGATTTCTCTTTTGGGGAAACTTTGCATGAAATGAGGGAACATTTCCACTGGGAAGGACAGGAGTATTCGGAATCCAAGAAAAGACTGAGGGAATTTCTTCTTCTTCCCCAACATAGACCCCTGGCTATTCCTTCTGTTTTGGATATTGTGGATGATGCTTTTCGGAGGCTATCTTAACCCCTGACTCTTTTCCTCCTGCTCCTGTTAAGCCTGATAGATATTACAGGGTTCCTGATTCCCATCAGTTTTTATACAAGAACCCTTCTGCTGACCCTGAAACCATTTCTCAGGGTCCTAAGGGAGTTAAGGCCGCTTCTGCCAGAAATCCTATTCCTACTGAAAAGGATTCTCGATCCTTAGAAAGATGGGGCAAAAAGGTGTACACTTCTGCTACTTTGTCCATTAGGGCTTTAAACTGTCAGTTTCATATGTTTAAATACCAGCAATTTCTATTATCTGTCTTAAAACAAAAGCTTACTTCCATTTCTGCCTGTGCAGATGATAAGGAATTACATGACTTATTGCATGCCACTGAACAGGTTGGGAAGCATGGTTTACACTGTGGATTTGATGCCTTGGAGGCTTCTTGTAGGGCTGCAGCCTCTGGCACAGTCATTAGAAGGCATGCATGGCTAAAGGAACAAAATTTACCTGAACAGGTAAAGGCAAAATTATTGGATGCTCCTGTTCAGCATAATGTTTTGTTTGGATCGAAAGCTGAAGAGGTGATTAAAAAGATGGAGGATAAGGCGAAATCCATGCAAACAGTTAAAGATTTCTTACAAGTACAGCCTCCTAGATTTAGCAGGAATTGGCCTTCAAAAAATTGGTCCTTTCCCACTTTGGACAGGCCTCAGAGGGGTAGATACAGACGTTCCAGAGGGAGGCCTCAATCACAAGCTGCTTATAGACCAAGACAGTGGACTGCTTCCACCCCTAGGGGAGGAGAGGACAGGTCACAATCTCAAAAGAAACAAACTCAATGACTCCCTCTGTGGGGCTACAGGAACTTCTTGCCTGGAAACCCCTCTCGGAGGAAAACTCTCTCTTTTTTATCAAAATTGGACTCAAATAACCCAAGACAAATGGGTTTTGGGTGTGGTTTTAAGAGGTTACAAATTCCATTTTCATACCTTGCCAAGGCCAAGCGGATGGCCAGACCTTCCAAAACATCTATGGACGGAGGCCTTAAACCAGATGGAAGCTCTTTTGGCTATGAATGCCGTAGAACTTGTTCCTCTTTCAGAGATGGGAAAAGGGTTTTATTCAAGGCTCTTTCTAGTCCCAAGGAAGCAGAACTCATGGAGACCCATTCTGGATCTGTCGGTCTTGAACACCTTTCTAGAGATTCCAAAATTCAAGATGCTTACTCTACAGCAGCTACTTCTAATGCTGTCCAAAAATGCATGGATGGTAACTTTGGATTTAAAGGAGGCATATTTACACATTCCCATCAGGCAGGATCGCAGAAAATACCTCAGGTTCAAAGCCGGATCGAGGCACTTTCAATTCTCTGCGCTGCCCTTTGGATTATCTACTGCGCCCAGGGTCTTCACCAAATGCCTGGCTCCAGTAGTAGCTTACTGCAGACTCAAGGGAATTCAAATTTACCCCTATCTGGACGATTGTCTAATTCAGGCAGACAGCAAGGATGTCTTACTCCAGCATCTAGAATTTGTACAGAACCTCCTCAAGTTCCTGGGATTCTCTGTAAACATAAAAAAGTCAAATTTGACACCATCACTACAGATAACTTTTCTGGCTGCACTTCTAAACACCACAACCCAGATGGCATTTCTGACATCCGAAAAACAGTTACAGCTGGCTTCAACTTTCAGAACCTTGGCAACTTTAACTCATCTATCTGCAAGGAAATTCCTGCAGGCTTTGGGTTACATGGCCTCCTGCATCCTTCTCGTACCATATGCAAGACTACACATGAGGAAAATACAGTGGTACCTAAAAAGTGTATGGTCTCAGCGTTGCCACAGTTTAGACATACTGATCTCCGTTCTTCCTTGCCTTCAGAAGGAATTTCTTTGGTGGTCCAGGGCATGTGCTGTAAACAAAGGGAAGCCCTTCTGTCTGCCTCTTGCCTCTCAGATTCTAACCACGGACGCCTCGGATTATGCTTGGGGAGCCCATTTTCAGGGCAATTGTTTGCAGGGCCTTTGGACAAAGGATCAGAAGCACCTGCATATCTATTTAAAGGAAATGTTAGCTGTTCAGAAAGTTCTATTGGCCTTCAGGAATCTTATACAACCAGGACAACTGTTAATACAGACAGACAACACCACAGTTATGTGGTACATAAACAAGCAAGTGGGATCTCATTCCTTCCCCCTTTGCAGACTAGCCATGGATCTATGGGACACAGCTCTTTCTTGCAATCTGGATCTTCAAGCTCAGTTTCTACCAGGGAAACAAAACTTCCTGGCAGACAGACTGAGCAGAAATCTTTCGGATCCACACGAGTGGATGCTGGACACCAAACTATTCAGGATGATAACAGCAGTCTGGGGATGTCCTCACATAGACCTCTTTGCATCCCATCTCAGTCATCAGCTACAGACTTTTTGCACCAGGATTTTCCACACAGAAGCTTGGAAAGTGGACGCCCTGTCATTCAGTTGGAGGAACCTCTCGGGATATGCCTTTCCGCCTCTTCCTCTTCCTCCACGGGTTTTATTGAAGATAAAACAGGACAAGCCCAAGATGATCATCTTGCTGGCTCCAAATTGGCCTCGGCAGTTTTGGTATCCAACTCTAAAAAACCTATGCCTCGAGCCCCCTTGGGTTTTACCTCAGTCTCCGAACCTTCTGTCCCAACATCAGGGTCAGGTTCTACACTCTCATGTCAGAACTCTCAGCCTGGCGGCCTGGTTAATCCAGGGCCTTTGATTTCTTCTTTACTGCCCAAGCAGGTTATGGATGTCATTTTATGAGCCAGACGTCCTAGCACTAGAAAATCTTATGCAGGAAAATGGAAAAGATTTTGTTCCTGGATGCAGGCGCAGGATTCTGATCCTCTTCTTCCAGACATTACTTTAATTTTACTTTACTTGACAGATCTCTTACATAAGGGTCTCTCTTTCTCTTCCATTAAGATACATGCCTCTGCTATTTCTGCTCATTATAATACAGACCCTCCCATCTTTTCCCACCAGCTCATGCGACAGTTTCTCAGAGGAGCTAAGAACTTAAGACCTCCTAGATCTCCTCCTATTCCTGCTTGGGATCTCAACTATGTTTTGGAAAAACTAACCTTGCCTCCTTTTGAGCCTGCTGCTTCTTCTGACATCAAGTTTTTATCTTGGAAGACAGCCATCCTGTTAGCCCTTACCTCTGCCAGGAGGGTTTCAGAGTTACAAGCTCTTATGGCTGTGGAACCTTATATTATTTTTCATCAAGACAGGGTATCTTTGAGGACTAATCCTACCTTCATGCCTAAGGTGGTTTCCAAAGTGGCTTTAAATCAAACTATACACTTGCCAACCTTTTCCCCCACTCCTCAAAATAAAGGGGAAAGGATCTTACATTCCTTGGATGTACACAGACAGCTACGTTTTTACCTGAACAGAACCAAGGACATCAGAAAATCAGAACAATTGTTTGTTTCTTATGCTTCCAAGTTCCCAAGGTAAAGCCATTTCAAAACAGACCATTTCTAAATGGATTGCTCATGGAATCAGATTTTGTTATTCTCACCATGGAAAGCAAATCCCAGGGAGTATACGGACTCATTCCACCAAAGCTGCTGCCACTTCTGCGGCCTTCCTCAGGGGAGTTCCTACCAAGGACATTTTGGAAGCTGCAACTTGGAGTTCAGTGCATACATTTTCTAAGCACTACAATCTACCTCTCTACTCTAAGTCTAGGGCAGGCTTTGCCTCTGCAGTCTTGCAGGGCCTTTTAGCCGCCCCTTCCTCTTTATGACCACCTCCCTTTCTTTCAGCTTTGGGATTCTACCCTACAGTCATGACTGCAACAGTGAAACACGATGAACATAGTACAGTTGTGTACACCTACCATAAATGTAGATGTTCGAGTGTCTTCACTGTTGCAGTCTGGGTTTCCCTCCCTCCTGTCCCCTCTTATTTTTACTTTTGTGTTTTTCCTTTTTTTCACCTTTCTTCTGAGGTGTATTTGCAAAGGTTTTGGGACCTTTTTCATTTTGGGACTCCTGACATCTGGGGCAAGAAAAACTGGAGAAGATGGCGTCGGCTGTCAGCTTTGTACTCCTGGCGCTCTAACGTCATGGAGCATGGTTGAACAACCGACGCCAGACCCAGACTTTGGGATTCTGGCCGACCGAGGGCTGCCTGCCGGCAGGGGAGAACCCTACAGTCATGACTGCAACAGTGAAGACACTCGAACATCTACATTTATGGTAGGTGTACACAACTGTACTTTCTTCGTGTTTCACTGTTGCAGTCATTACATTTGGGTAATCTGCTGGCAGGTTGCCCTCAGTCGGCCTGAATTCCAAAGTCTTGGGTCCCGCAGTTGCTGTCTTCTCTTCCATGACATCAGGTCGTCAGGGGTATAAAACATGCAGCCGACGCCATTTTCTTTAGTCTTTCTTGCCGCGCAATGCCCGAAGCAGAAGCATTTCAGAAATGCCGATCGACCGATTACTGAAATATTCGAGTTTGAGTTTCAGAACCGAAGTCTTCACTAAAGCTAAGTACCCCATTGGGGAAACTTTTTTCTTGCTCCATACCGATGTCAGACAAAGTTAATAATTGCATTACTTGTGGGAAGCAAATATCTCATAAGGATTTCCATTTATACTGTATTCCTTGCCTAGGCCCTGATCACAACGTGCTTGGCTGTCGGTTTTGTGCTAGATTTAACCAATGCACTATTAAGCATCAGTATGATGTTCATCGTGTGACACTGCTGCAGTCATTACACTTGGGTTATTCTGCCGTCAGGCGGTTCCCCAGCTGGCCTGAGTTCCAAAGTCTTGGTCCGGCGTCGGTTGCTATCGCCTCCTCCCTGACGTCAGTGCGACAGGGGTATATAAGATGCAGCCAACGCCATTTTCTTCAATCTTTCTTGCCAAGCGGTGCCCGAAGCAAAAGCAGTTGCCTACTCCTGAGATTTTCATTCCGAATCCAGAACCGAAGTCTTCTACAAAGCTAAGTACCCCATTGGGGAAACTTTTTCTTGCCTCAGACCGATGTCAGTAAAAGTTAATAACTGTATTTCTTGTGGGAAGCAAATACCTCATAAGGATTTCCATTCTTATTGTATCCTATGCCTAGGCCCAGACCACGACGTTACTGCTTGTCGGTTTTGTGCTAGGTTTAATAAGCGCACTATTAAACGTCGGTTTGATTTTGCCCGACATTACTTTGGCAGAAAATTTAATTATACCATGCCGTCGGAACTTCCGACGACTGGTATTCATAAAAAGCGCAAAGACAAGGACAGGCATCCGAGGCCCAAAACTGACGACGAAGCCTCTTCTAGGCTAGTCACCGGTTCTCCGGTTTTCAGTGAGGTGCCTTCACAGCCCCTGACGACCACTTCTGCAGAACCACAGGCCGCCCCTGACCCCCAAGTGGAGATGGCTGGGCCTTCGGATGCACTAGCTTTTCAGCATACCGAAACCGATCCTGCAGAGGGATCTGGAGTACCTGAGCTACCCGCAGCTTTAGAGGGTGTCTTCAGACCTACTCAGCTAAGCATTAAACCCTCTTCTAAGTCAAAGCCTCCTTTAAAAACTAAGAAACAAGTACAGCATTCTCCAGGACAGGCCTCCATGCCTAAGAAACAAATGCTCAAAGTGTCCGAAGACCTAATCACTCTGATCAGGGGTTCCCATCCCCCAACTGATAAAAGGCCTAGACAGGATGCAGATTATGATTCATCCGACCAGGGGTCCATTTCTTCAGATTCATCCTCAGACCTGGGATACTCTTTACCCCCTTATGAGGATTCTGATGCTGAGGAATCTATTCCATCAGCCTCTCCGCCTGAGGACTACTCCTTTGGGGAAACCTTACATACCATGAGGGAGCATTTCCATTGGGAAGGCCAGGATTATTCAGAATCCAAGAAAAGGCTCAGAGACTTCCTGTTATTACCTCAACGCAGAGACCCCTGGCTATTCCGCCAGTGCTAGATATTGTGGATGATGTGTACACTGAATCCAGCTTAAATCCTGATTCCTTACCTCCAGCTCCACTTAAACCGGACAGATATTACAGAGTCCCTGACTCACACAAATTTCTGTATAAAAGCCCTGTTGCTGATCCTGAAACTATTTCTCAGGGACCCAAAGGAGCTAAGGCCTCATTAGCAAAGAACCCAGTTCCCTCTGACAGAGACTCCAGAGCACTAGACAGATGGGGAAAGAAAGTATATACGTCTGCAACTTTAGCAATGAGAGCCTTAAATTGCCAGTTTCACATGCTAAAATATCAGCAGTTTTTGATGTCTCAGTTGAAACAAAAAATGCTTTCAGATACAGATCCTCCTAATTTTAAAGAAATGCAGGATTTATTGCACGCCGCTGAACAAGTGGGAAAGCATACTTTGCAATGTGGTTTTGATTCTTTAGAGGCCTCATGCAGAGCAGCAGTTACAGGCTCTGTCATTAGAAGACATGCATGGTTAAAAGAACATGTTACCAGATCATGTTAAAGCTAAATTACTGGATGCACCTTTATAGCAGGATGTTTTATTTGGAGTTAAGGCAGAAGAGGTATTAAAGAAAATGGAGGATAAGGCAAAATCTATGCAAACAGTGAAGGATTTCTTACAGGTTCAGCCTCCTTCATTTAGTAGAAACTGGCCAACAAAGAATTGGTCCTTTCCAGTTAATGACAGACCTCAAAGGGGCAGATACAGACGGCCAAGAGGTAGAGGTCAACCACAAGGTCCTTACAGACCTCGATAATGGCATGCATCAGGCCAGAAAGAAGGGGAAGACAGGCACCAACCATATAAAAAACAGCCCCAATGACTCCCCACTCCAGCTGCCAAACAACTCACTCTTGGCAGCCCCTTTGGGAGAAAAACTGGCACTTTTCTATCACAATTGGCATATGATCACCCAAGACAAATGGGTTCTCAATATTATTTCAAAAGGTTACAGGTTCCAATTTCTCACTCTGCCAAGATTAAAAGGAATGCCAAATCTGCCATTAAATCAATGGGCAGAGGCCCAAAAACAAATTATGGCACTCATGAACATGGGAGCTATTCAAAAGGTACCACCACAGGAACAAGGGCAGGGATTTTACTCAAGACTCTTTCTGGTTCCCAGAAAAGACAAAACCTGGAGGCCCATTCTGGATCTTTTTTCACTAAACACTTACCTGGGTGTTCCGAAATTCAAAATGTTGACATTACAGCAGCTTCTTCCCATGCTGGGCAAGCAAGCTTGGCTCGTGACTTTGGACCTCAAGGAGGCATACCTGCATGTCCCTATCAGACAAAACTGCATAAGATACCTCAGGTTCTTAGCTGGTCCAATGCACTGTCAATTCTCTGCACTGCCCTTTGGATTATCTACTGTGCCCAGGGTCTTCACAAAGTGCCTGGCACCAGTAATTGCATTTTGCAGACAGAAAGGAATTCAAATTTACCCATACCTGGACGACTGCCTGATTCAAGCAGAGAGCAAGGACATTCTTCTACAGCATCTGGCATTTGTAAAAAAGTTATTAAGTTGCCTGGGGTACACAGTAAACGAAAAGAAATCAAAACTAGTGCCCTCACAAGAGATAATATTCCTGGGTGCCAGCTTGAACACAACAGCCCAGATGGCTTTTCTCACGCCAGACAAGCAAGGACAACTGACACAATACTTTCAATTGATGGCAACAAAAGACCCATCTCCCTGCAAGAAAAATTCTGCAGGCCTTGGACTACATGGCATCTTGCATACTACTAATACAATATGCCAGACTGCATATGAGGAAACTACAGTGCTACCTAAAGAGTGTATGGTCTCAACACTGTCAAAGTTTGGAAACCGTTATACCACTAATACCTTGCCTTCAACAGGAGTTTCGATGGTGGGCTCAAGCTTGTCACCTCAGCAAGGGACAGCCTTTCACTCAACCCACAGCCAGGCAAACACTGACATCAGATGCATCGGATTACGCCTGGAGAGCACACATGGCAGGAAAATGTATTCAGGGCAAGTGGTCCACAGAACAAAGGCATCTTCACATCAATCAAAAAGAGATGCTAGCTGTACAAAATGCCCTTATAGCTTTCAAGGACCTGTTGCATCCAGGACAACTACTACTAAAGACAGAAAACACCACAGTTATGTGGTACACAAACAAGCAAGGGGGCACTCACTCCTACCTCCTCTGCAGACAAGCCATGACCTTGTGGAACACAGCTATAAACTATCAAGTTCATCTACAAGCACAATTCCTGCCAGGAGAGAAAAAAACACTGGCAGATGACGTAAGCAGAAATATCATGGATCCCCACGAATGGGAATTGAATCCTCAAATATTCAGAATGATAACAAAGATATAGTGGAGCCCGGACATAGATCTGTTTGCCTCCCCAATAAATTGCCAGCTAAAGAAATTCTGCACAAGGAGTTACCATCCACAAGCATGGAACGTGGATGCCCTCTCATTCAGCTGGACAAACCTACAAGTATATGCTATTCCACCACTGCCTCTTCTCCCAAAGGTACTCATAAAAGCCAGGCAAGAAGAGCCAAAAATGATCCTGATTGCACCAGACTGGCCATGCCAGCACTGGTACCCAATCTTAAAAAACTTAGCACAAGGACCACCCTGGATTTTGCCTCAAATACCACATCTGCTGTCGCAGCACAACAATCAGTTACTCCACAGCCAGCTAAATACACTAAACCTAGCTGCATGGAAGATTCCCTAGCCACGCAAGCAATGCCTCTCTCCAAAGCAGTTATGGATGTCATTCTGGAGGCTAGAAGGCCTAGTACCAGGAAAGCCTACTCGGGTAAATGGAAGAGATTCTGTGCCTGGAACCAGGCTCACAGCCTTGATCCTCTTGTGCCAAACATTCCTCAGATACTACAATATTTGACTGGGATGCTGGACAAAGGCCTCTCCTTTTCATCCATCAAGATCTACGCCTCTGCCATCTCTGCACATTATAACACGGATCCACCAATTTTCTCTAATCCTTTGCTAAAACAATACCTCAGAGGGGCTAAAAACATAAGACCGCCCCTTAGAACACCTACCCCAACTTGGGACCTCAACTTTGTTTTGGAAAAACTAACTTTACCACCTTCTGAACCAGCTAGCACGGCAGAATTAAAATACATTTCTTGGAAAACTGCTCTGCTCCTGGCAATAACTTCTGCAAAAAGAGTTTCATAATTACAGGCACTAATGGCAGTGGAACCTTTCCTTATTTTCCACCAGGACAGGAGGTCCTTAAGAACTTAACCCTACGTTAATGCCTAAGGTGGTTTCAAGTGTGTCTCTAAACCAAACCATTCACTTGCCTACTTTTTATCCAAAACCACAGAATAAAGGGGAAAGACTACTGCATTCATTGGACATTTACTGGCAGTTACACTTCTACTTGGACAAAACCAAAGCTTTCAGAAAATCTGAGCAATTATTGGTAGCATATGCTGCAGCAGCACAGGGAAAAGCTATTTCAAAACAGACTATTTCCAAATGGATAGGATATTGCATACGTGTCTGCTATACGCACCATGGAAAACCTGTGCCTAACAGCATTAGATCTCACTCCACCAGGGCAACAGCCACTTCAACTGCTTACCTCAGAGGAGTACCTACCAAGGATATTTTGGAAGCAGCAACATGGAGTTCTGTGCATACCTTCACCAAGCATTACCATCTGCCTCTATACTCTAAATCCAGAGCTGGCTTCACCTCTGCAGTGCTGCAGGGCCTTATAGCCACCCCTTATGCCTTATAGAACCAACCACCCTACCTCAGCTTTGGGATTCTACCCAAGTGTAATGACTGCAGCAGTGTCACACGATGAACATAGTACAGTTTTGTACCTACCATAAATGTAGATGTTCGAGTGTAGACACTGCTACAGTCCAGGTTACCCTTCCTCCTTCCCCTCTTACTGGCTAGTACGTACCTAGTTCCTCTACCTTTTTACTACCTATGGGGAGTATTTGCTGGTAGCTGAAAGTATGTTGTTTGCATTTCTTATGTATGTTTTATTAGCAATTTGAATTGCCTACCTATTTGGGGGCACCTGACATCTGGGGCAAGAAAAACTGAAGAAAATGGCGTTGACTGTATCTTGTATACCCCTGTCACACTGACGTCAGGGAGGAGGTGACAGCAACCGACGCCGGACCAAGACTTTGGATCTCAGGCCGGCTGGGGAACCGCCTGACGGCAGGATAACACAAGTGTAATGACTGCAGCAGTGTCTACACTCGAACATCTACATTTATGGTAGGTACAAAACTGTACTTTTTTGCCTCAAAGTATTTTGGAAACAGATTTAACTACCCAGAAATGTCGTCTGATTGCAATCCGACTACTGGAATACATAACAAAACGCAAAGAAAAGGACAGAGAAAGGCAGTCGAGATCCAAAACCGACGACGAATCTTCTCCTAAGCCAGTCGGCGGTTCGCCGGTACTCAGTGAGGCGCTTTCACAGCCCCTGATACCCGCTACTTTCGAGTCGCAGGCCTCTACTGACACCAATGTGGAGTCTGGCATGCCGCAAGATATTCAAGGTATTGGACCAACGGATGTATCTCCCTCGGATGGGTCCGGAGCCGCTGAGCAGGCACTGGCTTCTGAGGGTGTATTCAGACCTCAACATTTGCATATCAAACTGACGACAGCTGCAAAACCAAAGACAAAAGCAACTTCTAAAACTAAAAAACCGACGCATGAGCCACGTGCTCAGGCCTCTATGCCTAAAAAACAGATGATCAAAATGGCCGAAGACCTTATTACCTTGATCAGGGGTACCCATCCCCCTCCAGATAAGAGGCCTAGGCAAGAGGCTGATTATGAATCTTCAGATCAGGTTTCTATTTCTTCTGATTCCTCTTCTGATCAGGAATTATCTATACCTCCCTATGAGGATTCGGATGCAGAGGAGTCTATACCATCTGCATCTCTTCCTGAGGATTATTCATTTGGTGAAACCTTGCATACTTTGAGGGAGCATTTTCACTGGGAGAGTCAAGATTTCTCTGAATCTAAAAAGAGGCTCAGGGATTCCTTCTTCTCCCTCAGCACAGACCTTTAGCCATTCCCCTGTTTTAGACATTGTGGATGATGTGTTTTCGGAGTCCAGCTTGACCCCTGACTCCTTACCTCCAGCTCCCAGTAAGCCTGATAGGTATTACAGGGTCCCTGACTCACATAATTTTTTATTTAGAAACCCTGCTGCTGATCCTGAAACTGTTTCACAGGGTCCAAAGTGAGTTAAGGCCTCAACAGCAAAAAACCCTACCCCCTCTGACAGAGATTCAAGGGCACTTTTGAGATGGGGAAAAAAGGTTTATACATCTGCAACCTTGGCAGTCAGGGTCTTAAACTGTCAATTTCATATGCTTAAGTATCAACAACATGTTATGGGATTGCTGAAATAGAAAATGATGTTGATTTCTGAATGTGCAGAAAATAAAGAATTGCAGAAATTATTGTATGCAGCTGAACAGGTTGGAAAGCATACTTTGCAATGTGGTTTTGACTCCTTAGAGGCCTCCTGCAGGGCCGCAGTTACTGGATCTGTGATTAGGAGGCATGCCTGGCTAAAGGAACAAAATTTGCCTGATCATATTAAAGCTAAATTGCTAGATGCACCTTTACAGCATGATACTCTGTTTGGTATTAAGGCAGAAGAGGTTTTAAAGAAAATGGAAGACAAAGCTAAGTCTATGCAAACTGTTAAAGACTCCTTACAAGTGCAGCCACCAAGATTCAGTAGACACTGGCCTACAAAAAATTGGTCCTTTCCTGTGTCAGACAGAGCTCAAAGGGGCAAATCCAGATGCCCTAAGGGTTCCAGATACCAGGCGCAAGATTCATACAGGTCAAAGCAATGGGGCGAGTCTACCTCCAAATCTGGAGGAGATAAAGCGCAAACCTACAGAAAACAGTCCCGATGACTTCCCTCTGCCTACACCAAGCACTTATCTTTTGGCACCACCCTTAGGGGGAAAATTTGCACTTTTTGCTCAAAATTGGCAGTTAACCCAGGACAAGTGGGTACTAAACATAGTATCACAGGGATACGGATCCCATTTCCCACTCTGCCAATTGCAAACGGTTGGCCAGATCTGCCAAAAAATCAATGGGCAGAGGCACAGAAACAGGTTACGTCCCTCATGGATATGGGGGCCATTCAGCCAGTACCAGAACAGGAAAAAGGACAAGGTTTTTACTCAAGACTGTTTTGGTACCCAGAAAGGACAAGGCCTGGTGGCCAATACTGGATTTATCGAATTTGAACACATACCTGGACATTCCAAAATTCAAAATGCTGACTTTGCAGTAGCTTCTGCCCATGCTGGGCAAGAATGCTTGGCTGGTGACATTAGACCTAAAAGCGGCATACCTGCATGTCCCAATAAAACAATTGTGCAGAAGATACCTCAGATTCAAGGCTGGCTTAATGCATTACCAATTCTCTGCACTGCCCTTTGGCTTATCTACTGTGCCCAGGATCTTTACAAAGTGCCTGGCACCAGTAATTGCATTTTGTAGACAAAGAAGTATACAAATATATCTTTACTTGGACGGCTGTTTCATTCAAGCAGAAAACAAGGACATTCTTCTACAACATCTGGCATTTGTGAAAAGGCTTCTAACATGCTTAGGGTACACAATAAACGAGAAGAAATCACAACTGGTACGCTCTCAAAAGATAACATTCCTGGGTGCGAGCTTGAATACAACTGCCCAGATGGCTTACCTCACTCCAGACAAGCAAAGGCAACTGACTACTTACTTCAAACTGATGGCAACAAAAACCCAGTTATCTGCAAGACAAATTCTGCAGGCTTTGGGCTTCATGGCATCTTGCATCCTGCTGATTCCATATGCAAGTCTGCATATGAGGAAACTTCACTGGTACCTAAAAAGTTTGTGGAGTCAACATTCTCACAATCTGGAAACAATGATTCCTCTCATTCCCTGCCTACAACAGGAGTTTCTATGGTGGGCAAAGGCATGTCGCCAAAACATGGGACGGGCCTTCACTCTACCCCCTGCCGGCCAAACCTTAACAACAGATGCATCAGATGGCAGGAAGATGCATTCAGGGCATATGGACCCCAAAACAAATGCATCTACATATCAACCAGAAAGAGATGCTAGCTGTTCAAAATACCTTAACAGCCTTCAAGGGCTTACTTCATCCAGGACAACTACTGATAAAGACGGACAACACCACAGTCATGGTATATAAACAAGCAAGGGGGCACACACTCATACCCCCTTTGCAGATTAGCCATGGCATTCTGCGACACAGCTTTGACCTACCAAATACATCTTCAAGCTCAATTCCTGAAAGGAAAGCAAAATAGTCTGGCAGACGATTTAAGCAGAAACCTTATGGATCCTCATGAGTGGAAACTAAATCTACAAGTCTTCAGCATGATAACAGAGAAATGGGGGAGCCCAGACATAGATCTAGTTGCCTCTCCTCAAAATTAACAGTGGAAAAGATTCTGCACAATGACTTATCACAGACAAGAATGGAAAGTGGACGCCCTATCCTTCAGTTGGAAAAACAGTTTATGCCTTTCCTCCTCTGCCTCTTCTTCCCAAAGTCCTCCTAAAAGTCATACAAGAGAAACCAAAGATATGATACTAATTGCCCCAGCCTGGCCCCGCCAGTACTGGTACCCAATCCTAAAGAACTTGTCGCAATACCCAGCTTGGAACTTACCTCAAGTACCTCAACTACTGTCCCAGCAAAACAATCAGATCCTGCACAATCAACTCCAGACACTGAACCTGGCAGCATGGCTGATCATGCAGTTATTCAAACAACACCTCTCAGTAAAGCTGTTATGGATGTCATTTGGAAGCCAGAAGGCCTAGTACTAAAAAATCTTATGCTGATAAATGGAAGAGATTCTGTGCTTGGAATCAAGCACAAGGAACTGATACAGCAGAACCAAATATTCCTCAGATATTACAATACTTAACTGAGATGCTTGACAAAGGCTTATCTTTCTCATCAATTAAAATCCATGCCTCTGCCATTTCGGCTCATTACAATACAGAGCCACCAAATTTTCTTATCCTTTACTAAAGCAGCATCTTAGAGGAGCCAAAAATTTAAGGCCTCCTAGAAGATCACCATTACTTGCATGGGACCTTAATTATATGTTGGAAAAGCTCACCCTGCCTCCATTTGAACCAGCTGCTACCGCTGATATAACGTTCTTATCATGGAAAACAGCTCTGCTACTAGCAATTACTTCAGCAAGAAGAGTTTCAGAGCTACAGGCCCTTCTGGCTGTACAGCCTTTTATCATGTTTTACCCAGACAGGGTGTCTCTGAGAACAAATCCTACATTTTTGCCTAAGGTGTTTTCCAGTGTGGCTCTTAACCAAACAGTTCATCTGCCAACCTTTCATCCAAATCCGCAGAACAAGGGGGAGAGAATTCTGCATTCCTTGGATGTACACAAACAGCTAAGATTCTACTTGAGCAGGACTAAAGCTCTAAGATAAACCGAGCAACTACTAGTGGCATATGCTGCAGGATCAGAAGGAAAGGCTATTTCAAAGCAGACAATTTCAAAGTGGATAAGCCACTGCATCCGTTTCTGCTATTTACACCATGGTAAACCTGTGCCCAAGGGCATTAGGTCTCATTCCACCAGAGCTGCAGATACTTCAGCAGCCTTTCTCAAAGGAGTACCAACCAAAGACATTCTAGAGGCTGCTACTTGGAGTTCCGTTCACACCTTTACAAAGCATTATCACTTCCCTCTCTACTCTAAGTCCAGGGCAGGCTTTGCCACTGCAGATGATCATCGTGTTACACTGCTGCAGTCATTACACTTGGGTTATCCTGCCATCAGGCGGTCCCGTAGTCGGGCAGAGTTCCAAAGTCTTGGTCCGGCGTCGGTTGCTGTCGCTTCTTCCCTGACATCAGTGCGTCAGGGGATATATAAGATGCATCCGACGCCATTTTCTTCTGTCTTTCTTGCCGTGCGGTGCCCGAAGCAAAAGCAGTTCTCAAGTGCTGGTCGGCCAACTCCTGAGATTTTCGAAGTCGAATTTCAGATCCAAAGTCTTCAATAAAGCTAAGTACCCCATTGGGGAAACTTTTTTCTTGCCTCAGACCGATGTCAGAAAAAGCTAATAATTGTATTTCTTGTGGGAAGCAAATACCTCATAAGGACTTCCACTCTTACTGTATTCCATGCCTAGGCCCTGATCACGACGTCACTAGTTGTCGGTTTTGTGCCAGATTTAACAAACGCACTGTAAAACGACGTTTTGATTTTGCTTTGCACTGCTTTGGCCGAAGGTTCAATTATACAATGCCGTCAGAACAACCGACGACCGCAATTCATAAAAAAACCACAAAGACAAGGATAAAGACAAGCATCCGAGGTCCAAAACCGACAACGAAGCCTCTTCTAGGCCAGTCGCCGGTTCTCATTGAGGCGCTTTCGCAGCCCCTGACACCTGCTACCTCAGAGCCACAGGCCGCCTCTGACTCCCACGTGGAGACAACTAGGCCTCTGGAAACTCAAGGTATTGGGCCTACGGAAACTAATCCCTCAGATGGGTCCAGAGCCGCTGAGCAGGCATCGGCTTATGAGGGTGTTTTCAGACCTTCCCAACTTACCATTAAAGCAGCAGCCAAGACAAAAACACCATTAAAGACAAAGAAGCAAGTACAGCATTCTCCAGGACAGTCCTCCATGCCTAAGAAATAGATGATCAAAATGGCCGAAGACCTCATTACTCTAATCAGGGGCTCCTATCCCCCTCCTGAGAAAAGGCCTAGGCAGGATACAGACTATGATTCCTTTGATCAGGTTTCCATTTCCTCTGATTCCTCTTCAGACCAGGGATACTTTCTACACCCCTATGATGACTCTGATGCTGAAGAATTTATCCCTTCAGCCTTTCCTCCTGAGGATTACTCTTTTGGGGAATCTTTTCATACCATGAGGGAGCATTTCCATTGGGAAAGTCAGGATTATTCAGAATCCAAGAAAAGGCTCAGGGACTTCCTTTTATTGCCTCAGCACAGGCCCCTTGCTATTCCGCCTGTGTTAGATATTGTGGATGATGTGTTCTCTGAATCCAGCTTATCTCCTGATTCTTTGCCCCCTGCTCCACCCAAGCCAGATAGGTATTATAGAGTCCCTGACTCTCACAAGTTTCTTTATAAAAACCCTTCTGCTGACCCAGAAACCATTTCCCAGGGTCCCAAAGGGGTTAAGGCTTCCATTGCAAAAAAATCCAGTCCCCTCTGACAGAGATTCTAGAGCATTAGATAGATGGGGGAAGAAAGTTTACACTTCTGCAACTTTAGCAGTAAGGGCTTTAAATTGCCAGTTTCACATGCTTAAGTACCAACAATATTTAATGGCTCAGTTAAAACAGAAAATGCTTACAAGCTCAGAAGCTCATGACTATAAAGAAATGCAGGATTTATTGCATGCAGTTGAACAGGTGGGAAAACATAGTCTGCAATGTGGTTTTGATTCTTTAGAGGCTTCTTGTAGAGCCACAGTTACAAGTTCTGTGATTCGAAGACATGCTTGGTTAAAAGAACAGAGTTTACCTGACCATGTTAAGGCAAAATTATTGGATGCTCCTTTACAGCATGATACCTTGTTTGGTGTTAAGGCAGAAGAGGTGTTAAAGAAAATGGAGGATAAAGCTAAATATATGCAAACAGTCAAAGATTTCTTACAGGTACAGCCACCTCGATTTAGCAGAAATTGGCCTACAAAGAATTGGTCCTTTCCAGTGTCAGACAGGCCAAAGAGAGGCAGATACAGACGCCCAAGAGGCAGATCTCAACCCCAAGGCTCTTACAGACAACGACAGTGGGGTACCTCAACCCCAAAAGGAGGTGAGGACAAGTCTCAAAACTGGCAAACAATCACCCAAGACAAATGGGTTCTGAATATTGTGTCTCAAGGATGCAGGTTCATCTTTCACACTTTACTAAGGCTAAAGGGAATGCCAAACCTGCCACAAAATCAATGGGCAGAGGCACAAAAACAAATTTCAGCCCTCATGGACATGAGAGCTATTCAAAAAGTACCACAGCAGGAACAAGGATTTTTCTCAAGACTCTTCCTGGTCCCCAGAAAGGACAAAGCCTGGAGACCCATACTAGCCTATTCAGCTTTAAATACTTACCTGGATGTTCCGAAATTCAAAATGTTGACACTACAGCAGCTTCTTCCCATGCTGAGCAAGAAGGCTTGGCTTGTAACTCTGGACCTCAAAGAGGCATACCTGCATGTCCCTATCAGACAAGATTGCAGAAGATACCTCAGATTCAAAGCGGGTACAATGCACTACCAATTTTCTGCACTGTCCTTTGGCTTATCTACTGCGCCCAGGGTCTTCACAAAGTGTCTGGCACCAGTAATTGCATTTTGCAGACAAAAAGGAATTCAAATATATCCATACCTGGACGACTGCCTCATTCAAGCAGAGAAAAAGGACATTCTTCAAAAGCATCTGGCGTTTGTAAAAAGGCTGCTAATTTCTCTAGGGTACACAGTAAACGAAATGAAGTCAAAACTAGTGCCCTCACAACAGATAATATTCCTGGGTACCAGCTTGGATACAATGGCCCAGATGGCTTATCTCACGCCAGACAAACAAGGACAAATGACTCAATATTTTCAATTACTGGCAAAAAAGTCCCATCTCCCTGCAAGAAAAATTCTGCAGGCCCTGGGATTCATGGCATCCTGCATACTACTAATTCCATATGCCAGACTGCATATGAGGAAATTACAATGGTACCTAAAAAGTGTTTGGACTCAACACTCTCACAGTTTAGAAACAGTAATACCAATAATTCCCTGCCTACAACTGGAATTTTGATGGTGGGCACAGGCATGTCACCTCAACAAGGGTCAGCCTTTCACTCTACCCACAGCCAGGCAGACTCTAACAACAGATGCTTCGGATTACGCTTGGGAGCACACATGGCAGGAAAATGTATTCAGGGTAAGTGGACCACAGACCAAATGCATCTTCACATCATTCAAAAAGAGATGTTGGCTGTTCAGAATGCCCTAACAGCCTTCAAGGACCTTCTGCATCCAGGACAATTATTATTGAAGACAGACAACACCACAGTAATGTGGTACATAAGCAAGGGGGCACTCATTCTTATCCCCTATGCAGGCAAGCCATGACCTTGTGGAACACAGCTCTAACTTATCAGGTTCATCTGCAAGCACATTTCCTGCCAGGAAAGAAAAATACTCTGGCAGACGATCTCAGCAGAAATATCATGGACCCTCACGAATGGAAATTGAATCCACAAATCTTCAGCGTGGTAATGCAAAAATGGGGGTGCCCAGACATAGATCTTTTTGCCTCCCCACTGAATTGCCAACTACAAAAATTCTGCTCAAGGACTTACCACACACAAGCATGGAAAGTGGATGCTCTTTCGTTCAGCTGGAAAAGCCTAAAAGTTTATGCCTTCCCACCACTGCTTCTCCTTTCAAAGGTACTTCTAAAAGCCAGACAAGAAAAACCACAGCTGATCCTGATTGCTCCAGACTGGCCACACCAGCACTGGTACCCAATCTTAAAGAACTTAGCTCAAGGCCCACCATGGAGTTTGCCTCAAATTTCACACCTTCTGACTCAACAAAACAATCAGATCCTGCACGGTCAGCTCAAAACCCTAAACCTGGCTGCATGGGCAGATTCATTAGTCAAACAGGCAACACCTCTCTCTAAAGCTGTTATGGATGTCATTTTGGAGGCCAGGGGGCCTAGCACCAGGAAATCTTACTCAGAAAAATGGAAGAGATTCTGTGCCTGGAACCAGGCTCAAAGCCTTGACCCTCTTGACCCAAACATTTCTCAGATTTTACAATACTTAACTGAGATGCTGGACAAAGGCCTATCCTTCTCATCAATAAGATCCACGCCTCTGCCATTTCAGCTCATTATAACACGGATCTTTCTTTATTCTCAAATCCCTTGCTAAAGCAGTACCTCAGAGGGGCTAAAAACATAAGACCGCCCGGAGAGCACCAACACCAACGTGGGACCTCAATTTTGTTTTGGAAAAACTGACCTTGCCACCTTTTGAGCCAGCCAATACAGCCAATCTAAAATTTTTATCATGGAAAACCGCTCTGCTCCTGGCAGTAACTTCAGCATGAAGAGTCTCAGAGCTACAGGCATTAACGGCAGTGGAACCTTTTATAATATTTCATCAGGACAGGGTTTCTTTAAGGACAAACCCTACCTTCATGCCAAAGGTGGTATCTAGTAACCATCCATTTGCCAACTTTATATCCAAACCCCCAGAATAAAGGGGAGAAACTTCTGCACTCTTTGGACATACACAGGCAGCTATGCTTCTTCTTGGACAAAACAAAAACTTTCAGGAAAACTGAGCAACTGTTTGTAGCATATGCTGCAGGATCACAGGGCAAGGCTATCTCAAAGCATACTATTTCCAAATGGATAGGACACTGTATTTGTTACTGCTACACACAGCATGGAAAATCAGTGCCTAATAACATTAGGCCACATTCTACCAGAGCAACAGCCACTTCAACAGCCTATCTCAGAGGAGTACCAACCAAGGAAATTTTGGAGGCTGCAACTTGGAGTTCAGTGCACACCTTTACCAAGCATTACCACTTGCCTCTTTACTCTAAATCCAGAGCAGGGTTTGCCACTGCAGTTCTGCAGGGCCTCATAGCCAATCCTAACTCTTTATAGACCAGCCACCCAACCTTAGCTTTGGGATTCTACCCAAGTGTAATGACTGCAGTAGTGTAACACGATGAACATAGTAGTACAGTTTTGTACCTACCATAAATGTAGATGTTCGTGTGTTCACACTGCTGCAGTCCAGGTTACCCTCCCTCCATCCCCTCTGTCCTAGCTGGACTTATCTATACCTTTCTATCCTATACAACCTTTGGGGTGTCTTTGCTTGTAACTGAAGGTATTGTTTTTATTTTTTATGTATGTTTTATTAGCAATATGTAGAAGAAGAAGTTCACGTAACATTAAATGTGAATGAAAGCGCTAAAACAACTTGTGGTGTCTCGTATTTGGCTGAAGTTTTTGAACTAATTTCGTTGATTCATTCAGTTACTTGGTTTGAAGTGTGTTCTGTGTATTTTTGTATTGCCTACCTACTTGGGGGCACCTGACATCTGGAGCAAGAAAAACTGAAGAAAATGGCATTGGATGCATCTTATATACCCCTGGCACACTGACGTCCGGGAAGAAGCGACAGCAACCGACACCGGACCAAGACTTTGGAACTCTGGCCGACATCGGGACCGCCTGACGGCAGGATAACCCAAGTGTAATGACTGCAGCAGTGTGAACACTCGAACATCTACATTTATGGTAGGTACAAAACTGTACTTTCTGCAGGGCCTTATAGCAGCACCTAATGCTGTTTAGCTCCAGCCTCTCAACCATAGCTTTGGGATTCTACCCAAATGTAATGACTGCAACAGTGAAACACGAAGAACATAGTACAGTTGCGTACACTTACCATAAATGTAGATGTTCGAGTGTATTCACTGTTGCAGTCCAGGATCCGTGAAGGCGAAAGGCCGAGGTACCAGATTGCTTACAAATAAAGAAGATACCCTGGTGAAGTGCTGGTGAATGTGTGTTTTATTTCACTATTTGCAGGCTGGTGTGTTTCTCTAGATACTATAGGGTTCCTGATTCACATACATTTCTTTATAAAAACCCTGCTGCTGACCCAGCAACCATCTCTCAGGGTCCCAAAGAGGTCAAGGCTTCTACTGCAAAAAACCCTATCCCCTCTGATAGGGATTCTAGGGCTCTAGACAGATGGGGCAAAAAGATGTATACCTCTGCAACCTTGGCTGTAAGAGCCTTAAATTGCCAGTTTCATATGCTTAAATATCAGCAATACCTTATGTCTTTGGTTAAACAGAAAATGCCAGCAAATACAGAATGTGCAGACAACAAAGAAATGCAGGATTTATTGCATGCAGCTGAACAAGTTGGAAAGCATACTTTGCAATGTGGTTTTGATTCTCTAGAGGCCTCCTGCAGGGCCGCTATTACAGGTTCTGTCATTAGGAGGCATACTTGGTTAAAAGAACAAAATCTGCCTGATCATGTTAAAGCAAAACTATTAGATGCTCCATTACAGCATACTTCTTTGATGTTCATCGTGCATACAGTTGTAGTCATAACAGATAGGTTCTCCTGCCGTCAGGCGGGTCCTCGGTTGGCCGAATTCCAAAGTCTAGGTCCGGCGTCGGTTGTCGTCGCTTCTTCCCTGACGTCAGTGCGACAGGGATATAAAGGAACCAGCCGACATCATTTTCTCCAGTCTTTCTTGCCGCGCGGTGCCCGAAGCAGAAGCAGTTCACAAGTGCCGGTCGGCCAGCTCCTGAGATTACGAAAAATTGGAAACCGAAGTCTTCTTAAAAGCTAAGTACCCCGTTGGGGAAACTTTTCCTGCCTCAGACCGATGTCAGACAAAGTTAATAATTGTATTTCTTGTGGGAAGCAAATACCGCATAAGGATTTCCATTCCCTCTGTATACCTTGTTTAGGCCCAGACCACGACGTCTCAGTCTGTCGCTTTTGTGCTACTTTCAACAAACACACTATTAAGCGTCGGGCGGAGTTCGCCCAGCATTATTATGGGAAAGCATTTAACTATACTATGTCGTCGGATACTCAGACTCCAGTTATGTCTAAAAAACGCAAAGACAAGGACCGACACACGAGGTCCGCGGCCTCTACCGACACCACGCCAAAGCCGACTACACATGGTCCGGTTCTCAGTGAGGCGCCTACACAGCCCCTGACTACCGACGACACTTCTTTGGCAGTGTCTCCTGTGCCCGAGGTCGCAGGCTCCTTGGCCCACACCCCGACTACAGATACCGAAGCCACTCTTGGCGTTGAAACTCAGAATGTGGACAGGTCCACCTCCACTCAAGGTGTCTTCAGACCTTCCTCTTCTTTCTCCATCAAGGCTTTCACAAAGTCTAAAGCAACCTTGCACTCTAAGAGACCAGCTACACAGGGCCCATCTCCAGACCCTATGCCTAAGAAACAGATGCTTAAAATGGCTGAGGATTTAATTACTCTTATCAGAGGTTCTCCGCCCCCAGCGGACAAAAGGCCCAGAGTGGAGGAAGATTCCCCCTCCTCTGATCAGGGCTCCATTATTTCAGAGCACTCTGATGATCAGGAACATTCTTACTCCCCTTTTGAAGACTGATGCAGAGGAGTAAATCCCTTCTGTCTCCCCCCCCCCCCCAGAGGATTACTCATTTGGGGAGACTTTGCATACCTTAAGGAAACACTTCCACTGGGAAGGCCAAGATTATTCTGATTCCAAGAAAAGGCTCAGGGAATTTCTCTTGCTACCTCAGCACAGGCCTCTGCTTATACCTCCTGTTTTGGACATCCTAGATGATGTTTACTCGGAGGCCTGCCTTAACCCGGACTCTCTACCTCCAACTCCAGTTAAGCCTGACAGGTACTATAGGGTTCCTGACTCGCACCAATTTCTATACAAGAGCCATGCTGCTGACCCAGAAATCATCTCACAGGGCCCCAAGGGAGTTAAGGCCTCCATTGCTAAAAATCCATTACCTTCCAAGAGAGACTCCAGATCCTTAGAAAGGTGGGGAAAAAAGGTATATACCTCGGCTACCTTATCCATGAGGGCCTTAAACTGTCAGTTTCATATGCTAAAATACCAACCCCTTTTTGTTATCACAATTGAAAAGTAAAATGTCACAACGAACAACCAGACTTGAAGGAGTTGCAAGATTTGATGCATAGTGCAGAACAAGTGGGTAAGCATACCTTACAATGTGGTTATGATGCTCTAGAGGCCTCATGTAGAGCTGCTGTTACAGGATCAGTCATACGTAGACATGCCTGGCTCAAGGAACAAGCCTTACCTGATCATGTCAAAGCTAAATTACTAGACGCCCCTCTTCAAAAGGATGTACTATTTGGTGCTAAGGCCGAGGAGGTGTTAAGGAAAATGGAGGAAAAGGCCAAATCAATGCAAACTGTGAAAGAATTTCTACAGGTACAACCCCCACGCTTTAGTAGAAATTGGCCTTCCAAAAACTGGTCCTTTCCTGCTACGGACAGACCCCACAGAGGCAGATACAGGTGCCCGAGGGGCAGAGGACAATCCCAAGGATCGTTTAGAGGCAGACAGTGGCAAGCTCCTACACAAAGAGGTGGTGAGGATAACTCACAATCTTTCAGAAAGCAAACCCAATGACTTTCCCCTTTGCATGCCAACCAAGTCTCAAATGGCAGCCCCCTTAGGAGGAAAGCTGGCATTATTTTCAAAAAATTGGCATATTGTCACCAAGGACAAATGGATCCTGGACATTATAAACAGAGGCTACAAATTCCATTTTCACACCCTTCCAAAAATGAGAGGCATGCCAAACCTGCCACAAAATCAAAGGGCAGAGGCACAAAGGCAAATTACAGATCTCATAAACATGAAAGCTATTCAAGAGGTGCCTATGCACGAACAAGGTCAAGGTTTTTATAACAGGCTATTTCTGGTGCCAAGGAAGGGACAAGATTGGAGACCTATTTTGGACCTATCCATCCTAAACACATTTCTACTAGTACCAAAATTCAAGATGCTCACCATACAGCAACTTCTTCCCATGCTGGGCAAGGAGTCTTGGCTGGTAACATTGGACCTCAAGGAGGCATACCTGCATGTCCCAATCAGACAAAATTGCAGAAGGTACCTCAGATTTCTTGCAGGTTCAACCCATTATCAATTTTCTGCATTACCCTTTGGCTTATCTACTGCGCCCAGAGTATTCACGAAATGCCTGGCATCAGTAATTGTCTACTGCAGACTTCAAAGGATACAAATATACCCCTATTTGGACGACTGCCTGATCCAAGCGGACAGCAAGCTCATTCTTCTGAAACATCTGGCTTATGTAATAATGTTGTTGAACTCTCTGGGATACAAAGTCATCAAAAAGAAATCAAAGCTAATACCCTCTCGGAAGATAATTTTCCTGGGTGCCAATTTGGACACAAACACCCAGATGGCCTACCTCACGCCAGAGAAGCAGGGGCAACTAATTCAATACTTCAGAACACTAGCAAATTGCACCAGGCTGACTGCAAGGAAAATCCTGCAGGCTCTGGGATTCATGGCATCTTGCTAATCCCATGTGCAAAGCTGCATATGAGGAAACTTCAATGGTACCTGAAGAACATATGGTCTCAACACAGCCACAGTTTGGAAACAATAATACCACTAATTCCATGTCTGCAAAAGGAATTTCTGTGGTGGGCACAAGCATGTCAAACAAACAAACACAGGCCTTCCATTCAGCAAGCCTCAAGCAAATCAAGTCATCACAACAGACGCCTCGGACTACGCCTGGGGGGGCGCACATGACAGATCGGTGCATTCAGGGCAAATGGTCCCAAAAAGAAAAGCACCTTCACATCAATCAAAAAGAAATGCTAGAAGTAATAAATGCTATTGTAGCTTTCAAGGACCTTCTACAACCAGGTCAACTATTGACAAGAACAGACAACTCCACAGTTATGTGGTACATAAACAAACAGGGAGGAACACATTCTTACCCCCTATGCAGACTGGCCATGTCACTTTGGAACATGGCCTTGGACTTACAAATGGAACTACAAGCATAGTACTTGCCAGGCAAGGAAAACACGCTGGCAGACAACCTAAGCAGGAATATGACAGATCCACACGAATGGAAACTGCATCCAAACGTTTTTACAGAGATAATCCAAGAATGGGGAAGGCCAGACATAGATCTCTTTGCCTCCCACAAAAATCATCAATTGACAGAATTCTGCTCAAGGATCTTCCATCCAAAAGCCTGGAGAGTGGACGCTCTCTCTTTCAGTTGGACATCAATGACAGTTTATGCCTTCCCACCTCTTTCTCTGCTGCCCAAAGTTCTATTGAAGACCAGCGCAGACAGACCAAAGATGATTCTCATTGCTCCGGACTGGCCAAGGCAACACTGGTACCCACTCCTGAGGAACCTGACACATTCACCACCATGGACCCTGCCTCTAATGCCTCTTCTTCTGACTCAGCACAGCTTCAAAACTCTTCACAGCCAGCTAAAGACACTCAATCTGGCCGCATGGAAGATTCCTTAGCATCACAACAGGCTCTACTCTCCAAGGAGGTGCAGGATGTCATTTTGGAGGCCAGAAGGCCATCAACTAGAAAAGCTTACTCCGCAAAATGGAAACGTTTTTGTGTCTGGAATGAGAAAAAGGGCCAGGACCCTGAAAAACTGAATTTACCTCAAATACTACAATATTTGGCTGAACTGCTAAGCAGTGGACTTTCTTTCTCCTCCATCAAAATCCATGCCTCAGCCATTTCTGCAGAATACAACACTGATCCTCCTTTATTCTCTCACCCTCTCTTAAGACAGTTCCTCAGAGGGGCTAAGAATTTAAAACCTCCAAGGAAACAACCAATACCTGCTTGGGATCTTAATTACATTCTGGAAAAACTAACCTTTCCTCCCTTTGAGCCAGCTGCCTCATCAGATTTGCAATATTTGTCCTGGAAAACAGCTTCTGGCTATCACCTCAGCTCGTAGAGTTTCAGAACTATAGGCTCTCATGGCTGTACAGCCTTTTATCATCTTCCATCAGGACAGAGTTTCCTTACGAACCAACCTGTCCTTTATGCCTAAAGTGGTATCCAGGGTAGCTTTAAATCAGGCCATACATTTACCTACTTTTTATCCTAATCCTCAAAACAAAGGTGAGAGATTACTGCATTCCTTGGACATCCACAGACAACTGCGTTATTATTTGGACAGAACAAAGCCTTTCAGAAAATCAGAACAGCTCTTTGTGGCCTATGTGGTAGGAGCTCAAGGAAAGCCAATTTCCAAACAGACAATCTCAAAATGGATAGCCCACTGTATACGTTTTTGCTATTCCTTTCATGGCAAAACTGTACCTACAGGCATTAGAACTCATTCCACCAGGGCCACAGCCACCTCTGCAGCCTTCCTCAGAGGAGTTCCTACCAAGGATATTTTGGAAGCAGCCACTTGGAGTTCTGTGCATACCTTCTCCAAGCACTACAACCTACCATTATACTCCAAATCTAGAGCAGGCTTTGCCACTGCAGTCTTGCAGGGCATTTTGGCTCCTCCTAGTTCCTCCTAGTGCCTACCACTCCTTTCTTAGCTTTGGGATTCTACCCATCTGTTATGACTGCAGCTGTATGCACGATGAACATAGTACAGTTTTGTACCTACCATAAATGTAGATGTTCGAGTGCTAATACAGCTGCAGTCCAGGTTTCCCTCCCTCCTTCCCCTCTTGGGACAGGCCTATAGGCTAACACATCCTCATACTAGATTGGGGTATTCATTTATGATGTATTTGCTTGCAACTACTGTATTTTGATTATATTGCACTGCATTATTACACGAATTTATGTATTGCCTTCCTTCTGGGGGCACCTGACATCTGGGGCAAGAAAAACTGAAGAAAATGGCGTCGGCTGGTTCCTTTATACCCCTGTCGCACTGACGTCAGGGAAGAAGCGATGACAAGCGACACCGGACCTAGACTTTGGAATTCGGCCGACCAAGGACCCGCCTGACGGCAGGAGAACCCATCTGTTATGACTGCAGCTGTATTAGCACTCGAACATCTACATTTATGGTAGGTACAAAACTGTACTTTTGGTGTTAAAGCTGAAGAGGTGTTGAAGAAAATGGAAACAAAGCTAAATCTATGCAAACAGTCAAGGATTTCTTGCAGGTACAGCCTTCCAGATATAGCAGGAACTGGCCTACAAATAATTGGTCCTTTCCAGTGTCCAGTAGGCCACAAAGAGGTAGGTACAGACGCCCCAGAGGCAGATCACAGCCCCAAGGCGCATACAGGCCTAAACAATGGGGTGCTTCTACCTCCAAGAGCGGAGAGGAAAAATCGCAGCCATACAGGAAACAGTCTCAATGACTTTCCCCTTCCAGCTCCAAGCACTTATCTTTTGGCAGCCCCTTTGGGGGGAAAACTAGCACTTTTTTCACAAAATTGGCACATGACCACCCAGGACAAATGGGTTCTAAATATAGTATCACAAGGCTACAGGTTCCACTTTCACACCTTGCTAAGGCCAAACAGTATGCCAGACCTGCCACACAATCAATGGGCAGAGGCACAAAAACAAGTTTCATCCCTCATGGACATGAGGGCCATTCAACAAGTACCAGAACAAGAGCAGGGACAAGGATTCTACTCAAGACTGTTCTTGGTACCCAGAAAAGACAAAGCCTGGAGACAAATACTGGACCTATCTATTCTAAACACATATCTGGATATTCCAAAATTCAAAATGTTGACTCTACAGCAGCTTCTGCCCATGTTGGGCAAGAAGGCTTGGCTTGTGACTTTAGATCTAAAAGAGGCATACTTGCATGTCCCAATCAGACAAACATGCAGACGATACCTCAGATTAAAAACTGGCTCAATGCACTACCAATTTTCTGCACTGCCCTTTGGCTTATCTACTACGTCCAGGGTCTTCACAAAGTGCCTGGCACCAGTAATTGCATACTGCAGACAAAGAGGAATACAAATACATCCTTACTTGGACGACTGCCTCATTCAAGCAGAGAACAAGGACATTCTACTACAGCATCTGGCATTTGTAAAGAGATTACTATCATGCCTAGGGTACACAGTCAATGAACAGAAATCAAAACTAGTACCCTCTCAACAGATAATATTCCTGGGTGCAAGCTTAAATACAACTGCCCAGATGGCGTATCTCATGCCAGACAAATGGAGACAACTGACTACCTATTTCAAACTGTTGGCAACAAAGGCCCAGTTATCTGCAAGAAAAATTCTGCAGGCTTTGGGCTTCATGGCAGCCTGCATTCTACTAATTCCATATGCAAGACTGCATATGAGGAAACTTCAGTGGTACCTAAAAAGTGTTTGGACTCAACATTGTCACAGCCTGGAAACAATAGTTACTCTCATTCCCTGGCTGCAACAGGAGTTTCGATGGTGGGCAAAGGCCTGTCACCAGAACAAGGGACAGCCATTCACGCTACCCCCAGCCACACAGATATTAACAACGGCTGCATCAGATTATGCCTTGGGAGCCCACATGGCAGGAAGATGTATTCAAGACACATGGTCCACAAACCAAATGCATCTACATATCAATCAAAAAGAGATGCTAGCTATTCAAAATGCCCTGACAGCCTTCAAGGACCTACTTCATCCGGGACAACTACTAATAAAGACAGACAATATCACAGTCATGTGGTACATAAACAAGCAGGGAGGCACTCATTCGTACCCCCTTTGCAGGCTAGCCATGACTTTGTGGGACACAGCATTGACTTACCAAGTACATCTGCAGGCACAGTTCCTGCCAGGAAAGATAAATAGTCTGGCAGACGAACTAAGTAGAAACCTCATGGATCCCCACAAGTGGAAATTGGATCCACAAGTCTTCAGCATGATAACAAAGAAATGGGGATGCCCGGACATAGATCTATTTGCCTCACCTCACAACTGCCAACTAAAGAGATTCTGCAGAAGGACTTATCACAGACAAGCATGGAAAGTGGATGCCCTATCTTTCAGCTAGAAAAAACTTAACAGTATATGCCTTTCCTCCTCTGCCTCTCCTTCCAAAAGTACTCTTAAAGGTCAGACAGGCGAAGCCAAAATTATACTGATTGCCCCAGACTGGCCACGCCAGTACTGGTATCCAATCCTAAGGAACCTGTCTCAATGCCCAGCCTGGACCTTACCTCAAGTGCCTCATCTATTGAAGAAGCAGAACAATCAGATCCTGCACAGCCAACTCAAGACCTTAAATCTGGCAGCATGGTGGATAATGTAGTCATACAAAACACACCTCTCACTAAAGCGGTCATGGATGTCATTTTGGAGGCCAGGATGCCTAGTACTAGAAAATCCTGTGCTGGAAAATGGAAGAGATTCTGTGCTTGGAACCAGGCACAAGGAATTGACACAGCTGTACCAAGCATTCCTCAGATTTTGCAGTACTTGACTGAGATGCTGGACAAAGGCCTATCTTTTTCATCTATAAAAATTCATGCCTCTGCCATTTCGGCTCATTGCAATACAGAGCCACCAATCTTTTCTCATCTTTTGTTAAGGCAGTACCTCAGAGGGGCCAAAAATTTAAGGCCTCCAAGGAGATCACCAATACCTGCATGGGACCTCAATTATGTCTTTGAAAAACTCACCCTGCCTCCTTTCGAGCCAGCCGCTGCAGCTGATATAAAGTTTTTATCTTGGAAAATAGC
This sequence comes from Protopterus annectens, assembly GCF_019279795.1. Lineage (NCBI taxonomy): Eukaryota > Metazoa > Chordata > Ceratodontiformes > Protopteridae > Protopterus > Protopterus annectens. The sequence continues at coordinate 958,799,763 of NC_056743.1, read as the reverse complement.
TCTGCTCCTAGCAATAAATTCTGCAAGACGAGTCTCAGAGCTACAAGCACTCATGGCTGTGGAACCTTTTATCATTTTTTTATCCAGACAGGGTTTCTCTGAGGACAAACCCGACATTTATGCCTAAGGTAGTGTCTAGTGTGGCCCTTAACCAAACTATTCATCTGCCTACCTTTTATCCAAACCCACAGAATAAGGGGGATAGAATTCTGCATTCTTTGGACATAGACAGCTACGCTTCTATTTGAACAGAACCAAAGCTTTCAGAAAGACAGAGCAATTACTAGTGACATATGCTACAGGATCACAAGGAAAGGCTATCTCAAAGCAGACTATTTCAAAGTGGATAGGCCACTGCATTCGTTTCTGCTATTCACAACATGGCAAGCCAGCACCTAAGGGCATTAGGCCACATTCAACCAGAGCAGCAGTCACTTCAGCAGCCTTCCTCAAAGGAGTACCAACCAAAGACATTTTAGAGGCTGCTACTTGGAGTTCAGTGCACACCTTCACAAAGCACTATCACTTACCACTCTACTCTAAATCCAGGGCAGGCTTTGCCACTGCAGTTCTGCAGGGCCTAATAGGTGCCCCTAATGCTATTTAGCTCCAGCCTCCCAACCTTAGCTTTGGGATTCAACCCAATTGTAATGACTGCAACAGTGAAACACGAAGAACATAGTACAGTTGTGTACACTTACCATAAATGTAGATGTTCGAGTGTATTCACTGTTGCAGTCCAGGTTACCCACCCGCCATCCCCCATTACTTTGCTGGAACTTATCAGTACTTCTCTATTCTATACAATCTATTTGTTGTATTTGCTTGTAGATGAAGCCAAAATATATACTTTGGGTGCATGCATGTTTATTGACATATTTTTAGCCTACCCTTTTTGGGGCACCTGACATCTGGGGCAAGAAAAACTGAAGAAAATGGCGCCAGCTGCATCTTTTATACCCCTGGCACACTGACGTCAGAGAAGAAGCGATAGCAAACGACGCCGGACCTAGACTTTGGAATTCAGGCCGACTGAGGGTAGCTTGCCAGCAGGATAACCCAATTGTAATGACTGCAACAGTGAATACACTCGAACATCTACATTTATGGTAAGTGTACACAACTGTATTTTTTACTTATGCTTCAGGACAGACCAGGATTGTGTACTATAAATTCATGGTGTTTAATATTTGATCTGAAGTAGGATATTCATTTGTCTGCAACCTGTGGGTTATGGATCCGATATCGGATCCGAACCGGCATGGTTTTCCAGCTATGGATCCAAGCTCTCAGCTCCTCCCCTCACCCATAATGCCCTGCTCTACCCTCATGACCTCAGATCTCGTTTGCCGCGCTGGTGACTGGATTTGGGTACATAGCTCTCAGCTAAGTGGATTTTGTTTCTTGTAAAAATCAGAGAATTTTTTGTTTTTTTGAGTGATTCTGAGTGAAAGTCTAGGTTTCCCTTTCTTATAAGTGTATTTTGACTTTATTTGAGTTAAATTAAGTAATTTTTATTCCCTCCCCTCGCTGTTGCGTAGAGTGTGTGTGTAGGCCTGTGTGTCCTTTTATTTTAAGTTACTTTCTGTAGCTTTAGTGATTTATAGATTATGGCTGACCAGCCTAAATCTATTTTTTCGAATGCTCGAGTGTGGCCATAAGCTCTCACCGGCTGATGGCCACACTCGGTGTGTTAAGTGTCTCGGGGTTGAACACCTCACATCTGGTTGTTCCATTTGTGCAGGGTTCAACCCCAGGGCACTGAGGGAGCGGAGGTCCAAGCTGGTCTTGGCGGGTCTTTTACCGCCAGACTCGGCTCCGGCCTCCGCTCCTTCGGGGACTACTGTGGCTACAGTTGTTCCCCCTGTGGCACCCCCTCCTGCTCCTGGGACTCAAACTCCCGCTTCTGGAGAGGAGAGGGATGCTACTAAAGGACCGGAGGGAGAAGCACCAAGCGGCGGGCCGAGACCTCTGTTTCGCCCGCCAGCCAAGCGGCTTCTCCCCGGCTCCTGTCGGTTCGGTCTCCTCCTTCTCGGCTCCGGTCCCCTGTGTGCTTTTCACCGGGTCCTGAGGAGGAGGAGACCCGATCTCCGTCGAGGCTATCGAGGAGGCACTCCAGGCCTACCTCGGTAGCCTCTTCGAGATCTACCCATAGCCTTTCTGATGCTGATCTGGACCGGATGATGAGAAGGTTCATCCAGGCCCAGATGCAGATGGGAGTGCTCTTGCCTCCCCTCGGGGAGCTCAACACCTTTTTAAGCCTATTGCTCCTTCTCCGACCCGCTATCCGGGTTCGGAGCAGCTGGAGCCGAGCAGCTTCGAGCCGGGGTGGGTCGGCGCCGATAGTACTTGGTACCGGATCCGACCCTGCCCTCGAGTGCGTCGGACCCGATCTCTCGGAGCCTGGATCCGAGCCGGATCCGGGGATCAGTGCTCCTTCGGCGCCATCTGTGTCGGAGCGCACTGTCCCTTCGGATCCGAGTGCTTGGCGCCGCTCGATCCACTCTTCGGATCCGAGGGGAGCCGATTGTCGGATCCTTTGGTCGAGGTCGGCTCCCTTCGGCTTTTGATGTAGTGGAGAGGGCTCTGTTGAGGGTCTCCGGACCCCGGCACTTGTTTCGGCTCCGTCCCGCTCCCTCTGCACTGGGCCAGGCTTCCACCATCCGGCCCCTGGGACAGCCCGCTTCTGTGCCCCAAGTTGCTCCTATGGAGCAAATTGCTGCTTGAGGACTCCTCTGACAGCCCCCAGAGGAGGTCCTCGCAAGCATACGTGCAAAAGGAGGCACATTGACTCCCGAGTCTCTCACAGAAGACACGGACTTGGAGGAAGGGAAGGCTCCCCACGGTCACCCCGAGGATGTCTCCTTTGGAGACATCATGGAAATACTCCGATAAGGGGTGGTCTGCCCCCAAGTCTTCCTCGGACGAGTCCGTGTTCTTGGAGGCATTTGAAACGGGCCCGTCTACCTCTTGGGTGTCCCCCCCTGCCGACCCCCTGGTGGACCTTATTACCACCAGGGCGTGGAAGGAACCGGACACCGTGGAGCCAATTCCCAAAAGACCGGATAGGATCCTTAGTCCGCCATCCGACCGGACCCATTGGAGTAAGGGGCCTCCGGTAGATGCCATGTTGACGGCGGCCACAAAGAGGGAACTGGCTCAGGAGAGTCCTCAGTCCACCCACCGAGCAAGGAGTCTCGGATGATGGACCGCTTGGGGAAGCGGATGTTCAGTTCGGCGACCTTCTCAGTAAGGGCGCTGAACTATTTGGCACATGTTATTCGGATGCAGCGAGATCTTATTAAGGAATACGCTGCATCCCCCCCTGAGTCCATTTCGGAGGAGGACAGAGTTCTGCACTCCACCCGTATGGCCACTCTTAGGTCAGTTACAAATACTTCTATGCGGCTACTCTCCCATGCAACGGAGGGCGCCGCTAGAGCTGCGGGGACAGGACTAGTCACTAGACGTCAGGCCTGGCTCCGTCACTGCGATTTTTCTGAGCCCTTCAAGGCGTCGTTTGCGAACGCCCCCTTTGATGGTTCTGCTCTGTTTGGCAAGACCGTTCGTGAGACGTTGACCCAGAGCGAAAAGGACGGGAAGACGCTGTCTGCCGTCGGAATCCGCTTCTCTGCACCCCAGAGGCCCTATTCTAGGAACCAAAAGGGTCAGAAGAAGATGTGGTTCCGGAAGTCGCAGCAGTCCCAGCCTGCTCCGGACAACCAGTCCTTCCGTGGCAGAGGAGGACAGGGAGGACGCCGCCCTAGAGGCAGAGGGGCTCCCAGAAACTTCGGGTCCAGGGAACCTTTCTCTGAACGGCCCGCGCAGCAACCCTGAGGGGTTGCCCGACTGCTCTACTCTGGAGGCAGTCGGGGACGTTCGGGGCACCTAGCGGCATGGGAGTCCATAACATCGGACCGCTGGGTTCTCCAAATCATATCCAGGGGATATCGCATTCCTTTCCTTCACCTTCCAAAGTTGAAGTCCCTCCCAGACGTCCCACCCGGTCAACGGGAGGCCGCTTTGGCAGAAATTGGCCATCTGCTAAAGAAAGGAGCCATTGAGCCCGTTCCCCCAGACCAGATCGGATCAGGGTTCTACTCCAGATTCTTTTTAGTGCCAAAAAAGACGGGGGAACTAAGACCAATCCTAGACCTCTCTCTCTTGAATCTGGCAGTCCCCAAAGAAAAATTCCGAATGGTCACTCTGCAATCTATTCTCCCCCTTCTGGGAGAAAATCACTGGATGTGCTCGATAGATCTCAAGGACGCGTACTACCACATCCTGATGGACAGGCGCTCCAGGAGGTTTCTCCGCTTCCGGCTGGGAGCCAGTCACTACCAGTTCCGGGTCCTTCCCTTTGGTCTCACCACAGCCCCCAGGGTGTTCACCAAAGTACTAGCAGTGGTGGCGGCCCACCTGAGGCTTCAGGGGGTGCAGGTCTTTCCCTACCTGGACGACTGGCTTCTTACCGCCCCAACAAGGCATCTACTTCTCTTGGCGCGAGACTCCTTTCTCCATCTTGCTCCCTTTCTGGGCATCACAATAAATACAAAAAAGTCCAACCTGGCCCACACAGCTCTTAGATTTTATAGGGGCCAGGCTAGACACAAGGAGTTTACGAGCCTTCCTCACTGCGGACAGAGTTCTAAATCTGCAGCTCCAGGTGCGGGCCATTCTCCATTCAAGTTCTGTTCCAGCGGAGTTGGTCCTGAGGGCCCTAGGGTCCATGGCTTCGGCTATAGCACTTCTTCCTCTTGCCAGGCTCAATATGCGCATTCTACAGTGGACGCTCTTAGTACAGTGGTCATACCTTGCTCTCCCCATGCATCATCCCATAGCGATCAGCAAGGCTTGCAAGCGGTCCCTCTTGTGGTGGCTCCACTCCCGGATCTCCACAAAGGCCGCCCATTTTGTGCTTCTCCCCTCTCGCCACGGTGACCACGGACGCCTCCGCCTCGGGTGGGGGCACTTTGGGCGGACAGTCCAAGGCACGTGGAACGATTCAGAGACCTTACTGCATATCAATGTTCTACAGATGAGAGCAGTGCTCTTAGCGTTGCTAGCACTTCAGGACTTTCTTCCCTTGGGAACAATTGCGATTCAATCGGACAACATGTCTGTTGTCTGGTACATCAACAAGCAAGGGGGAACAAGGTCTTACCCTCTTTGTCGAGAGGCCATGAGAGTTTGGGAATGGGCAATCTCCACCAATCGCTTTCTAATAGCAACGCACATTCCGGGTCGGTCCAACATCCTAGCGGACAAGCTCAGTCGCACCATTCTGACCCCTTACGAGTGGTCTCTCAATTGTCAAGTAGCGGAACGCATATTCGCACGGTGGGGAACCCCTTCATGCGATCTTTTTGCTTCTCCCTCAAACACCAAGTGCGACAGTTTTTTCGCTCTAATACCTCCTCCCGGAGGTACCCCAAGAGACACTCTGGTGCATGCTTGGCCACCCGGTCTTCTGTATGCCTATCCACCCTTGCCTCTGATGCTGCAAGTTCTTCAGAAAGCCTCTCGGGTGGGTTGCAGAATGATTCTCATTGCTCCATTCTGGCCTCGACAGATCTGGTTCCCCTTCCTAAGGTCTCACTCGGTGAATCCTCCTTGGATTCTAGATCCCATCCCGGATCTGATATCCCATCCATCCTGCATTCCTACTCCGAACCTGGACAACCTGAAGCTGACCGCTTGGCTGCTCCAGTTCCACTCTTGATAAGGACTCCCGGTATTTCTTCACCTGTAAAGGCTATTTTGGTGGCGGCTCATAAACCATCCACTAGAAAGGTTTATCAAGCAAATGGAAACGTTTCTCTGTGTGGGCGGAGCGGCAAGGCCTGAATCCCTTCACGGTTCCTCTCCCTTTAGTGCTTGACTTTCTAACCACTCTCTTTAACGATGGTGCCAGCAGTTCCACAGTCAAAGTTCAACTGGCGGCAATTTCTCACTATCACATTGGCCATGACTCTAATCCTCTTATGTCAGCCAAATTGTGTAAAATATTTCTTAAAGGTACTTTTCTTCTCAGGCCCCCTATAAAACAAGCAGTTCCTCCTTGGGACCTTTCCTTGGTCCTACAGGCCTTGACCGCTCCTCCTTTCGAGCCAGCGGCTACGGTGGATCTCAAATTCTTGTCCTACAAGACAGCCTTTTTGGTAGCCATTACATCAGCCAAGAGAGTTTCTGAACTTCAAGCTTTATCAGCTAAACCTCCTTACTTGGTATTTCATCCGGACCGTGTCTCCCTCAGGACCAACCCGTCCTTTCTTCCTAAAATCGCTTCTGAAGCAAACATCAATCAATCCATTAACCTCCCTGTTTTCTTCCCTAAATATGAAAACAAAGGTGAATATAAGCTACATTCACTAGATGTTCACAGGCAACTTAGATTTTATCTGAACAGGACAGCTGGTCATAGGCAATCCGACCAGCTGTTTATTTCCTTTGCAAAATTCAATTTGGGCAAGCCAATCTCTAAAGTTTCTCTGTCCCGCTGGATTTCACAGTGCATTTTATTGGCTTATCAAGCTTCAGGAAGGCCCGCACCGGAGGGTGTTCATGCCCATTCAACCCGGTCAGTATCTACCTCGGCAGCCTTCAAGGCTAGGATTCCTCTAGATGATATTTGTGCAGCAGCCACGTGGGCTTCATCTCATACGTTTATTTCCCACTATAAGTTGGATCTTGCATCTAGGGTAGAGCATCCTTTGGCTTCAGGTGCTCGGAATATCCTTCCATGATGGCCGCCCAAGATTCAGGTAGCTGGGGACTCTGTCCCACAGGTTGCAGACAAATGAATATCCTACTTCAGATTTAGAAGTTATGTACTCACCATAACGTTCCATCTGAGTAGGTGTATTCATTTGTCTGCAACCATCCCGCCCTCCTATCCCCCTGGCCTTTCAGTTTCCTGCATATTCCTTGTTACCCTTTTTAGGGTATTGTTGCTTTGGCAAACTCGATCTGAGGTCATGAGGGTAGAGCAGGGCATTATGGGTGAGGGGAGGAGCTGAGAGCTTGGATCCATAGCTGGAAAACCATGCCGGTTCGGATCCGATATCGGATCCATAACCCACAGGTTGCAGACAAATGAATACACCTACTCAGATGGAACGTTATGGTGAGTACATAACTTCTAATTCCAAACCTCATTTTGAGGATGTAAGGATAAGAGCTATGGTAGTCACTAAATAAATTTGAGTTACACACTTCATATTCTTCACAAAATGCATGCTAATGCCAAATGTATTATTCTGGCAACTTGAGTATATACAGTGGATATAAAAAGTGTACACACTCCTGTTAAAATGCCAGGTTTTTGTGATATAAAAAATGAGACCACAGTAATCATTTCAAAACTTTTCCCGCCTTTAATGTGACCTATAACCTGTGCAATTCAGTTGAAAAACAAACAAATCTGTTAGGGGAAAAATATAAAAAAAAATGTACATTGTGTGCACACCCTTAAACTAATACTTTGTTGAAGCACCTTTTGATTTAATTACAGCATTCAGTCTTCTTGAGTACACACCTCCCATCAATTAAGGAGACTCTGATTAAACCCCAAGTAAAGTTCAGTGCTCCTAGTAGGATTTTTCTTGACATTTTACTTAGTTGCCTCTACAGCAAAAGACGTGGTTTGCAGAGAGATTACAAAGCATCAAAGGGATCTCATTGTTGAAAGGTGTCAGTCAGGAGAAGGGTACAAAAACATTTCCACAGCATTGGATATACCATGGAACACCGTGAAGACAGTCATCAAAAAGTGGAGAAGATGTGGGACAGCAGTGATGTTGCAAAGAACTGGACATCCCTTCAAAACTGATGAAAAGACAAGACAAAAACTGGTCAGAGAGGCTGCCAAGAGACCTAAAGCAACACTGAAGGAGCTGCAAGAATTTCTGGCAAGTACTGGTTGTGTACTACGTGACAACAATCTCTTGTATTCTCCATATGTCTGGACTATGGGGTAGGGTGGAAAGATGAAAGCCTTTACTTGCACAGAAAAACATCCAGGCCTGGCTAAAATTTGCAAAACAATACTTCAGGTCTCCCAAAAGCATGTGGGAAAATGTTTTATGGTCTGATGAGACCGAGGTTTAACTTTTTGGCCACCATTCCAAAAGGTACGTTTGGTGCAAAAACAACACTTCGCATCACCAGAAAAACACCATCCCCACAGTGAAGCATGGTGGTGGCCATATCATACTTTGCAGTTGCTTTTTTTCAGCTGGAACTGGGGCTTTAGTCAAGGTGGAGGGAATTATGAACAGTTCCAAATACCAGTCACTTTTGGCCCAAAACATTCAAGCATCTGCTAGGAAGCTGAAGATGAAGTGGAATTTCACCTTTCAACACAATAATGACCCCAAGCCTACATCCAGATCAACAAAAGAATGTCTTCACCAGAAGAAAATTTAAGTTTTGGAATGGCCCAGCCAGAGCCCAGACCTAAATCTAATAGAAAAATCTGTGGGGTGACCTGAAGACGGCTGTGCACAAGAGATGGCCTCGCAATCTGACAGATCTGGAGAGCTTTTGCAAAGAAGAGTGTGCAAATATTGCCAAGTCAAGATGTGCCATGCTGACAGATACCTACCCAAGAAGACCTGAATGATGTAATTTAATCAAAAGGTGCTTCAACAAAGTATTAGTTTAAGTGTGTGCACACTTATGCAACCAACTTATTATATGTTTTTTTTATTTTTCGCCTAACAGATTTGTTTGTTTTTTAATTAAATTGTACAGGTTATAGGTCATATTAAAGGTGGGAAAAGTTTTGAAATGATTTATTGTAGTCTCATTTTTTATATCACAAAAGAACTGGCATTTTAACAGGAGTGTGTACACTTTTTATATCCACTGTATGTATATGTGGGTGTGTGTGGCTGTGTGTGTGTGTGTGTGTGTGTGTATATATATATATATATATATATATATATATATATATATATATATATGTATATATCTGTGTGTGCGTCTGCGTGCAAATAGAAAAGGTTTTCTAGTTGGTGCCAACAATATGATTAACACCCATTCCGGGCTAGAGTTTCTCTGCTTTTACAAAATCTGTGTGAGTTACTTTCCTATGGCCTGTCTTACTGCTCTGTCAATGTTCATTTATTTGTCACCCATTTCAGAATGTTTGCCCATGGATCTCCCTCCTTCAAGGCATTCTCATGTCAAAATGTTTTTGAAAGGGGTATTGCATAAGAAACCTCCAAGAAAACCGTGGCGCCTCCTTGGGATCTTGATTTTGTGTTAGAAGTTACTTGCTTCATTTGAAACAGCTCATCTGGTCGATGGGAAGTTCTTAACCTGGAAAACAGTTTTACTGACTGCTCCGACCTCTACAAGAAGAGTGTCTGAGTTGCACGCTCTTATGGTGGGTCAGCCTTATTTCATTTTCACAGAGACAGGGTTTCTTCGAGAACTAATCCTTTGATGCCTAAAATGGTATCTGACTTGCTTTAAGCCAAACTATCCAGCTCCCTATGTTCTTTCCTGAACCTAAAAATGAGGGAGAAAGGATGCTTCATACTGTGAATGTCCACAGACAACTTAGTATTTTAGTCACAGAACAAAAATCTTACAGAACTTCCAATTGCTCATTTCTTGTGAGGATAAGTAAAAGGGACAACCTATGTCAAAACAAACTATTTCCAAGTGGTTGTCTCAAGCTGTTACCGTTTGTTACTCCCACAACAACAGAACTGTTCCAGGCATGGTTGAAGCACATTCTACTAAGGCATTGGCTTCATATATGGCTTTTTGGAAAGGGGTGGGTTTAGAAGTATTCTAGAAGCAGCAGCTTAGACCTATGTTTACATACCTTACAAAGCACTACAAGCTAGATTAATTTGCCAGGTCTAGGTCAGGCTTTGCTGGAACCATTCTCCAGTGGCTGCTGGGCTCTTTCCCTTCCATCTTCCAGTTGTTCTAAGTTGTGATACTTACCATATAGCTTGGGCTACTGCAGTACTGATTAATATGAAGAGTGTAGTACATTTGTGTAAGTAAACTTAGCATAACAGTAATATTTGAATGATCGCTGCAGCTTTAGCTCCTTCTCTCCTTCCCCTTGTATTTTTTATTTTTTTTTGCAGTGGTGTAGACATTTGTTTTTTGTTGTTCCTAGCAATGTTCTTGCCAGGCTCACGTTCCCTCTGTCAGTTGCCTTGAAAGCTCTGAAGGGCTTGGTGCCCAAATCTGTCTCCTCTGTCAGTTGCCATGAAAGCTCTGAAGGGATTGGTGGCCAAAACTGTCTTTTAGTAAGCTCAGCTTGAGCTGACTAACAGTTTGGACACATGAAAGGTGCCCTATAGCTTTAACAGCTGGCTACTGTTATGGTAAGTTTACTTACACAATTGTACTTTTCCATGATTTCTCAGCTTTCCTACTCCAAATTTGTCAAAGGTTTTAACACTGCCTCTGCAACATTTTACAAAAAAGTTTCAAACACAGCAAGCTGCTAGTAAGTAGATTTTTAAAAAGGAATGGCAGGGAGGTTTAAAGAAACAAAGTAGTTCCCCAGAATAACTGATAATCAAACAGGTTTGAATGGCCATCTCCAAAAATCCCCTCAGAACATGCACATACTTACCATCCTGTAGAGTCTTCAATCTTTCCCAAAAATCTGGTCTCTATTTTTCTCTTTGGCAACCGATAAATGGGTTCTGAAAGTGATTCCTCGTGGATAGAGATGGCAGTAGGAATCTCTTCCACCTTTTTTGAAGTGATTCCTCATATATAAGGTCAGACTTCTCTTTTTCTCTCCTGTCATTCAACACCTGAAAAGTCAGGGGGTTGATAGAAGATGTCCCTCCTTCTCAGTCAAGAGAAGGCTTTTATTCCAGAATACTTCTAGTATCAAAGAAAGAAGCTTCACAGAGAACAGTCCAAAAAAATCTTTCCTTTCTAAACCATTTTTTTTACAGTTCCAAAGTTTGCAATGTTATGTCTTCATCACCTTTTCCTCTCATTCCCCGGTTACATTTTTTGGTGACCCAAGATTTAAAAGGTGCTTCCTGTAGCACCAGATTTAAGACATTTTTTACATTTTTTTGTCTGGCAATCAATTTCTGTTTGAGTTATCCATTGTCTCAGGGATCTTCACAAAGTGTCTAGTTCTAGTGGTAGCCTACTACAGACTTCAAGATATTCACACTTTTCCTTATTTATATTATTTGCTTATTATTACAGATCCTTTTACAAAATGTCAAGAATCCCTCACTTGGTTGAGAACTCACCTACATGGACTGGAGTTTTGGGAGAACATCCAAAAGTCTTATTTGACTCCTCATGTGATTGTTTTCCTGCAGTGTCTCCAAGATACTTCAGTTCAAAGAGCTTTTATTCCTCATGAAAAAGTGAATCTGTATATAGATCTATCCCTGAGTTTTTCTGCTTAAATAAAAGTTCCAGCAAGGAAATTTCCCAGGATACTAGGATTCATGGCATGTGTGGATGTTCTTCGTGCATACAGCTGCAGTCATAACAGATGGGTTCTTCTGCCGTCAGGCGGGTCCTCGGTCGGCCGAATTCCAAAGTCTAGGTCCAGCGTCGGTTGTCTTCGCTTCTTCCCTGACGTCAGTGCGACAGGGGTATAAAAGAACCAGCCAACGCCATCTTCTTCAGTCTTTCTTGCCGCGCGGTGCCCGAAGCAGAAGCAGTTCGCAAGTGCCAGTCGGCCAGCTCCTGAAATTATGAAAATTTTGCAACCGAAGTCTTCTTGAAAGCTAAGTACCCCATTGGGGAAACTTTTCTTGCCTCAGACCGATGTCAGACAAAGTTAATAATTGTATTTCATGTGGGAAGCAAATACCGCATAAGGATTTTCATTCCCTCTGCATTCCTTGCTTAGGCCTAGACCACGACGTCTTGGTCTGTCGTTTTTGTGCTACTTTCAACAAACGCACCATTAAGCGTCGGGCGGAGTTCGCCCAGCACTATTTTGGCAAAAAATGTAACTACATTATGTCGTCGGATACTCCGACTCCAGTTTTGTCTAAAAAACGCAAAGATAAGGACCGACACACGAGGTCCGCGGCCTCTACCGACACCACGCCAAAGCCGACTACAGGGGGTCCGGTTCTCAGCAAGGCGCCTACGCAGCCCCTGCCTACTGACGACACTTAATTGGCAGTGTCTACTGTGCCCGAGGTCACAGGCTCCTCGGCCCACACCCCGACTACAGATACCGAAGCCACTCTTGGTGGTGAAACTCAAAATGTAGACAGGCTCTCAAGGTGTCTTCAGACCTTCATCTTCTTTTTCCATCAAGGCTTTCACCAAGTCTAAAGCAGCCATGCATTCTAAGAGACCAGCTACACAGGGCCCTTCTCCAGGTCCCATGCCTAAAAAACAGATGCTTAAAATGGCTGAGGATTTAATTACTCTTATCAGGGGTTCTCAACCCCCCCCGGACAAAAGGCCCAGAGTGGAGGAAGAATCCCCCTCCTCAGACCAGGCCTCCATTATTTCAGAGCACTCTGATGAACAGGAACATTCTTACTCCCCTTTTGAAGATTCTGATGCAGAGGAGTCCATTCCCTCTGTCTCCCCCCCAGAGGATTACTCATTTGGGGAAACCTTGCATACCTTGAGGGAACACTTCCACTGGGAAGGCCAAGAGTACTCAGACTCCAAGAAAAGGCTTAGGGATTTTCTCTTGCTACCTCAGCACAAGCCTCTGGCTATACCTCCTGTCTTAGACATACTAGATGATGTGTATTCGGAGGCCTGCCTTAACCCAGACTCTTTACCTCCAGCCCCAGTCAAGCCTGACAGGTACTACTGGGTTCCTGACTCACACCAATTTTTATACAAAAGCCATGCGGCTGACCCAGAAACTATATCACAGGGTAAGGCCTCCACTGCTAAAAATCCATTACCTTCCGAGAGAGATTCCAGATCTTTAGAAAGGTGGGGGAAAAAGGTATACACCTCGGCCACCTTGACTATGAGGGCATTAAACTGCCAGTTCCATATGTTAAAGTACCAACAGTTTCTGTGATCACAGTTGAGAAGCAAAATGTCACAACCAGACTTGAAGGAGTTGCAGGATTTGATGCATAGTGCAGAACAAGTGGGTAAACGTACCTTGCAATGTGGTTTTGATGCCCTAGAGGCTTCATGTAGAGCTGCTGTTACAGGATCAGTCATACGTAGACATGCCTGGCTCAAGGAGCAAACCTTACCAGATCATGTCAAAGCTAAATTACTAGATGCCCCTCTACAAAAGGATGTATTATTTGGTGTTAAAGCTGAGGAGGTATTAAAGAAAATGGAGGAAAAGGCTAAATCAATGCAAACCGTGAAAGATTTTCTACAGGTACAACCTCCAAGTTTCAGTAGAAATTGGCCTTCCAAAAATTGGTCCTTTCCAGCCTCGGACAGACCCAAAAGAGGTAGAAACAGGCGCCCGAGGGGCAGAGGGCAATCTCAAGGATCGTTCAGAGGCAGACAATGGCACGCTCCTACACAAAGAGGTGGTGAGGATAGTTCACAGCCATTCAGAAAGCAAACCCAATGACTTTCCCCTTTGCATGCCAAGCAAGGCTCAAATGGCAGCACCCTTAGGCGGAAAACTGGCATTATTTTCGAAAAATTGGCATATTGTAACAAAAGACAAATGGATCCTGGACATTATAAACAGAGGCTACAGATTCCATTTTCACACCCTTCCAAAAATGAGAGGCATGCCAAACCTGCCACACAATCAAAGGGCAGAGGCACAAAGACAAATTTCAGATCTCATGGACATGAAATCTATTCAAGAGGTGCCCACTCAAGAACAAGGTCAATGTTTTTATTCCAGACTATTCCTGGTACCAAGGAAGGGAAAAGTTTGGAGACCTGTTTTGGACCTATCCATCCTAAACACATTCTTACTCGTACCAAAATTCAAGATGCTCACATTACAGCAGCTTCTTCACATGCTGGGCAAGGAGTCTTGGTGGTAACATTGGACCTCAAGGAGGCATACCTGCATGTCCCAATCAGACAAAATTGCAGAAGATACCTCAGATTTCTTGCAGGTTCACCCCATTATCAATTCTCTGCATTGCCCTTTGGCTTATCTACTGAGCCCAGAGTATTCACGAAATGCCTGGCATCAGTAATTGCTTACTGCAGACTTCAAGGGATACAAATATACCCATACTTGGACGATTGCCTGATCCAAGCGGACAGCAAGCACATACTTCTGAAACATCTGGCTTTTGTAATAATGTTGTTGAATTCTCTGGGATACACAGTCAACAAAAAGAAATCAAGGCTAATACCCTCTCAGAAAATAATTTTCCTGGGTGCCAATTTGGACACAAACACCCAGATGGCCTACCTCACGCCACAGAAACAGGGGCAACTAACTCAATACTTCAGAAAACTAGCAAAATTCACCAGGCTGACTGCAAGGAAAATCCTGCAGGCTCTGGGATTCATGGCATCTTGCATACTACTAATCCCATGTGCAAAGCTGCATATGAGGAAACTTCAATGGTACCTGAAAAACCTATGGTCTCAACACAGCCACAGTTTAGAAACAATAATACCACTAATTCCATGCCTTCAAAAGGAATTTCTGTGGTGGGCTCAAGTATGCCAAACAAACACAGGTCTCCCATTCTGCAAGCCTCAAGCAAATCAAGTCATCACAACAGACGCCTCGGACTACACCTGGGGGGCGCACATGACAGATCGGTGCATTCAGGGCAAATGGTCCCAAAAAGAAAAGCACCTTCACATCATTCAAAAGGAAATGCTAGCAGTGATAAATGCTATTATAGCTTTCAAAGACTTTCTAGATCCAGGTCCACTATTGATAAGGACAGACAACACCACAGTAATGTGGTACATAAACAAACAGGGAGGAACCCATTCATATCCCCTATGCAGGCTGGCCATGTCACTTTGGAACATGGCTCTGGAATTACAAATTGAACTTCAAGCACAGTACTTGCCAGGCAAAGAAAACACGCTGGCAGACAACCTAAGCAGAAATATGACAGATCCACATGATTAGAAGTTGCATCCTCAAGTTTTTACATAGATAATTCAAGCATGGGAAAGGCCAGACATAGATCTCTTTGCCTCCCACAAAAATCACCAATTGACAAAATTCTGCTCAAGGACTTTTCATCCACAGGCCTGGAGAGTGGACGCTCTCTCTTTCAGTTGGACAACAATGACAGTTTATGCCTTTCCACCTATTCCTCTGCTGCCCAAAGTTCTATTAAAAACCAGAGCAGACAGACCAAAGATGATTCTCATTGCTCCAGACTGGCCAAGACAACACTGGTACCCACTCCTGAGGAGCCTGACGCATTCCCCACCATGGACCCTACCTCTAATGCCGCTTCTCCTGACTCAGCACAGCTTCAAAACTCTTCAGTCAGCTGAAAACACTCAATCTGGCCACATGGAAGATTCCTTAACTTCACAACAAATCCTACTCTCCAAGAAAGTACAGGAAGTCATTTTGGAAGCCAGAAGGCAGTCTACTAGAAAAGCTTACTTTGCAAAATGGAAACGGTTTTGTGCCTGGAATGAGAAAAAGGGCCAGAATCCTGGAAAACTGAATTTACCTCAAATATTACAGTATCTAGCTGAGCTGCTAAGCAGTGGACTTTCATTCTCCTCCATCAAAATCCATGCCTCAGCCATTTATGCAGAATACAACACTGATCCACCTTTATTCTCTCACCCCTTCTTAAGACAGTTCCTCAGAGGGGCTAAGAATATAAAACCCCCAAGGAAACAACCAATACCTGCTTGGGACCTCAATTTCATTCTAGAAAAGCTGACCTTGCCTCCTTTTGAGCCAGCTGCTTCAACAGATTTGCAATATTTGTCCTGGAAAACAGCCTTCCTCCTGGCTATCACCTCAGCTCGCAGGGTATCGGAATTACAAGCCCTCATGGCTGTGCAGCCTTTCATCATTTTCCATCAGGACAGAGTTTCCTTACGAACCAACCCGTCCTTTATACCAAAGGGGTGGTATCCAGGGTAGCTTTGAATCAGGCTATCCACTTACCTACATTTTACCCTAATCCTCAAAACAAAGGGGAGAGACTACTACATTCGTTGGACATCCACAGACAGCTGCGCTATTATTTGGACAGAACAAAGCCTTTCAGAAAATCAGAACAACTCTCTGTGTCCTATGCTATAGGAGCTCAAGGGAAGCCAATTTCCAAACAGACAATCTCAAAATGGATAGCCCACTGCATACGCTTTTGCTACTCTTTTCATGGTAAAACTGTACCTGCAGGCAACAGATCTCACTCCACAAGGGCCACAGCTACCTCTGCAGCTTTCCTCAGAGGAGTGCCTACCAAAGATATTTTGGAAGCAGCCACTTGGAGTTCTGTGCATACCTTCTCCAAGCACTACCACCTACCATTATACTCCAAAACTAGAGCAGGCTTTGCCACTGCAGTCTTGCAGGGCATCCTGGCTCCTCCTAGTTTCACCTAATGCCTACCACCCCTTTTTAGCTTTGGGATTCTACCCATTTTTTATGACTGCATCTGTATGCACGAAGAACATAGTACAGTTTTGTACCTACCATAAATGTAGATGTTCGAGTGCTAATACAGCTGCAGTCCAGGTTTCCCTCCCTCCTTCCCCTCTTGGGACAGGCCTATTGGCTAACAACTCCTCATACAACCTGATTGGGGTATTCTTTTATGGTGTATTTGCTTGCAACTACTGTATTTTGATTATATTGCATTGCATTATTACATAAATTTATGTATTGCCTTCCTTCTGGGGGCACCTGACATCTGGGGCAAGAAAAACTGAAGAAGATGGCGTTGGCTGGTTCTTTTATACCCCTGTCGCACTGACGTCAGGGAAGAAGTGACGACAACCGACGCCGGACCTAGACTTTGGAATTCGGCCAACCGAGGACCCGCCTGATGGCAGAAGAACCCATCTGTTATGACTGCAGCTGTATTAGCACTCGAACATCTACATTTATGGTAGGTACAAAACTGTACTTTCTTATGATTCCTTTAGCAAAATTGCATGCGAGGAAAACTCAGAGGTACCTCAACTCAGGATGGTGTCAGCATCAACATCCCCTGACATTCCAGATTCTAGAACCTATCCAGATGCATTAGCCATAACTGCATTAATTGGTGGCATTAGTTGTGACAAATGCAACAAGAATTTTTTAGGGAACATTTGGCTTTACACCACGAGATCAGCAACTACCACACAGCCATCTTTAAAAATCTGTTTGCCCAAAGAATTTCTTTTTTCACCAGACAGTTAGCTGGATAGTGTTCCTTCTTGATGAATGTGTCTCCCTGTCCAGTTTAACCCTTCTCCTGGACTAGGGGATTTCCTGTCCCATACTTAATAGGTCTGTGGGTTCATTTTGAAACTGGTTAGGGGAGTGGAGAAAAGGCCACAGCTCCAGATATATGCAGCATCATTAGGACTGTTCTCAGATCCTTTCCTTGTGGCATCTCAGCCGTCCCCTAGTGTGCTTCGCCATTACATGACCCCTGGGTGATGTGAGGATACCTTCTGCCTCCACTGATTATGTTTCCCTCAGTCACCTTGTACATTTATGTAGGTACACGCTAGCACCTTTGTCATCCTGACATGCACATAGGAGTAAGGTTATGAGCTGTTAACAAGTTGCAACTTGAGGTGCAAAGTTTGATTTTTTTTTCAGCCTTCATTTATCTACTGGGTGACCATGAGCAGGTCACTTCAGGTCACTTACCCAGACATCACTTTGGAGCATTTAGAAAATTGGGCTAAACTCCTCAGTGGTCTGTTGTACCTTATGCCTAGTAACTACCTGCAAACTTGGCTCTGGTCTCCAGCATGGACCTTGGCACAAAGCATGCCACAAAGCTGTTCAAATATCACCCCCCCTTAAAGTGGATCAAGCAGGCATAGCCCTTATCCTTTCATGGTCCTCCTGGCCATATTCGGTTTTGCCCATGTTCCTAGTTGTACCTGTGACCCCTTAATTGTAGTTGGGGTTTCATCACATTATGTATGCTACAGAGCCAACTTTCCTAAGAGGTTTGTGAAGTTTCTGCTAGTACATTCATTCATACATTTTTCATATGTTATAGATTAGGTGTCTAGTGCAGAAGGAGAGCAGGATTTGGTTTGCCTAACCCGTGAAGCATGTTAGAGATCATTCGCTCACTTCTTGGAGTTGAAGGTACAGTACTTGGTGCTTCCTTATTCACAGTATGAAGTTCTGCAGCAGTGATCCTTCTCATTGATGTAGCACAACACAACTATGTAAATATACTTACATTGTGAAAATAAATGTTCAAGTAACTGATTTGTTGCAGCATAAAGGCTCCATTCCACCATCTCCTTGGAAAAACGCATATCGCATATATTTGATTGTTTTTATATATAATTAGCTCTGTATGTGTTACAGATGTTATTTACTTTTTTGTATAGGATTATAGGTGATTACGCTAATGACCCCCCCTGGGGGGTGGCTTTTAAAGTCAAACCATTCTTCCCAAGGTGAGAATCAAACATTGCACATTGTGTCTGAGTGCCAACTCCTAACCTCAATTTATGTACATACATACATATATATATATATATATATATATATATATATATATATATATGCATATATATTTTTTCTCAGTTATATATTTGTATATATTTCAGATTATTACCCCAATGTGTCCTACTGTGCTTATATTTTCTTTTCTTTTAGCTATTTATTGAGAGATGTGTTGTATTGTTTTGGTAGTTTGTACTATATATCTGATGTCCTTCATGGATGCATCTGCAGTCATAACAACTGGGTTGTCCTGTCGTCAGGCAGCCCTTCGGTCGGCCGGATTCCAAAGTCTGGGTCCGGCTTCGGCTGATGTCGCACTTCACCCGACGTCATCTCTGCTGGTCTTCGGGTATAAAGGCATCAGCCAACGCCATTTTCCTCAGTCTTTCTTGCCGCGTGGCGCCCGAAGCAGAAGCTGTTCGCAAGTGCCGGTCGGTCAGATCCAGAGATTACTACTACCGAATACTACTTCGAAGACTTCTAAAAGCTAAGTACCCGTTGGGGACTCTTTCTTGCCTCAGCCGATGTCAGAAAAAGTCAATAACTGTTTAACTTGTGGGAAACAAATACCTCATAAAGATTTCCACTCTTACTGTTTGCCTTGCTTAGG
Organism: Protopterus annectens; assembly: GCF_019279795.1. NCBI lineage: Eukaryota > Metazoa > Chordata > Ceratodontiformes > Protopteridae > Protopterus > Protopterus annectens. Next base: position 958,780,585 of record NC_056743.1, on the reverse strand, counting down.
CCCAGACCACGACGTAGCAGCCTGTTCAGCCTGCGCTTCCTTCAACCGACGAACGCTAAGGCGTCGGTCGGAGTTTGCTGGACAGTTTTTCGGCTCAGACTTTGCGTATATTATGCCGTCGGATCCTCCGACTACCCAAATTATTAAAAAACGCAAGGAAAAAGACCGACACTCGCGGTCCGTGGTTTCGGCCGAAACCACGGTGAAGCAAGCCGCGAGTGTCTCGGTTTCGGCCGAAACCGAGAAAACTGGTCAATCTCCAGCCGAATCCATGGCTACTACTGAGGCTCCTGCTACCTTACCTGAATCGGCCTCAGAAATTTTGCCTACAACCGTGGTTTCTACTGATTTATCAGACACCATCCCTTTGGATGTCTCTACCCCAGCACGTGGTGCTGCTAGACCCCCTGCAGCCATGTCTATCAAGGCCTTTGCCAGGGCCAAAGCAGCCAAATCTGCTAAGTCAGTGCCTGTTAAACCTCCCTCACACAGGCCCACTTCTAGTTCACAAATGCTTACTCTGGCAGAAGATTTAATATCCTTAATTAGGGATCCCAATCTCACCCAGACAGGGCCTCTCAGCCCCCTGAAAAGAGACCTAGGACAGAGCCCCCCGAGCCAGTGTCCTCTGAGGCTTCTGCGGATGACTCCCGACATTTCAGAACAGCCAGAGGACCCTTTTTCTACATATGAAGACTCCGATGCTGAAGAATCCATTCCAGCTGCCTCTCCACCAGAGGAATTTTCCTTTGGGGAAACCTTGCATGCCATGAGAGAACAATTCCAATGGCAGGGACAAGATTTCTCAGACTCAAGAAAAAGGCTTAGGACCTTCCTACACTTACCACAACATAGGCCCTTAGCTATACCTCCTGTTTTACCTGTTGTGGATGACGCATCTAATGATGTCTGCACTGCTCCTGATTCTTTACCTCCTGCCCCTGCCAAACCTGATAGATATTACAGGGTACCTGACACTCATCACCACCTATACAAGGCCCCACTGGCAGACCCCGAAACTATTTCCCAGGGGCCTAAGGCAGTAGCCTCGACCACAGCAAAAAACCCTATTCCTTCAGAAAGGGAATCCAGGTCCTTAGACAGATGGGGAAAAAAGTTTACACCTCTGCTACTCTCTCAGCTAGAGCTTTAAACTGTCAATTTCACATGATCCAATACCAAGAGTTTATGCTTGATCAGTTAACTAAGAAAGTATCCTCTGATGAATCTTTAGACAAGAAATATGTATTAGAAATGGTAAATAACATACAACAGGTTAGTAACCATTCCTTAAAATGTGGCTATGATGCACTGGAGGCTTCATTTAGATCAGCCATGACTGGCACAGTGATAAGAAGACATGCATGGCTGAAAGAACAGGTCTTACCGGATCATGTTAAAGCAAAGCTATTAGATGCTCCCATGGATACGGCCAGTTTATTTGGTACACCTGCCCAGCAGGTAATGAAGAAAATGGAAGAAAAGGCAAAATCTGTACAGACAGTTAAAGATTTCTTACAGGTTCAGCCCCCAAGGTTTAGCAGGAACTGGCCTGCCAAAAATTGGTCCTTTCCTGACTCCACAAGATCCCAAAGGGGCAGAAACAGACGATCCAGAGGCAGAAATTAATCCAGAGAAGGTGCCTACAGAGGACGACAGTGGCAAGGTAATAACAGAGGCACAGACACAACCACTGCCACTGCAACAGGACAATCACAGTGACTTGACTCTAACTCCGCCTTCCAGGGAGCAAATAGCAGCACCATTAGGCGGAAAGTTAGCCTTATTTTCGAAAAATTGGCACTATATCACAAAAGACAAGTGGATTTTGCAAACCATAGACCAAGGCTACCGGTTCCACTTCCACACCTTGCCAGTAAAAAGAGGAATGCCAAACCTGCCTCCAAATCAAAAGATAGAAGCTCTACAGCAGATAACGAAATTATCCAAGATGAGAGCTGTGGAAAGAGTATCAATAACAGAACAGGGCAAAGGATTCTACTCCAGACTCTTCCTAGTACCAAGAAAAGAGAAAAGTTGGAGACCTATTCTCGACCTGTCCATCTTAAACACATATATCATTGTCCCAAAATTCAAAATGCTGACCCTACAGCAACTTCTTCCCATGCTGGGCAAGGAGTGTTGGCTGGTAACTCTAGATCTCAAGGAGGCATACCTGCACGTCCCCATTCGACCCAATTGCAGAAGATACCTCAGATTTCTTGCAGGATCAGAGCATTATCAATTCTCAGCATTGCCCTTTGGCTTATCTACTGTGCCCAGAGTATTCACAAAATGCCTGGCATCAGTAATCGCTCACTGCAGACTACAGGGAATCCAAATTTATCCATACCTGGACGACTGCCTGCTACAAGCGGACAACAAAAGCAAGCTGACAACAGATTTACAAAGGGTCATTTACTTGCTACAAGCCCTGGGATACACAGTCAACTTACAAAAGTCAAGGCTGATACCATCCCAGACAAGAACATTCTTGGGTGCGGAATTGGACACAGTAAAACAAATGGCATTCCTAACTACAGAAAAACAAAAAGAACTCCCTCTTTACTTCTTGGCATTAACAAGACAGAACAAACTAACAGCAAGAAAAGTTCTGCAGGCCTTGGGCTTCATGGCATCATGCATAATCTTGGTACCACATGCCAGACTGCATATGAGAAAACTACAGTGGTACCTAAAGAATTTATGGTCTCAACACAGGCACAGCCTAGAAGCAGAAATACCATTAATCCCATGCCTAAAACAGGAATTCCTCTGGTGGGCCCAAGCATGCCAGTCAAACCCAGGCCTACCCTTCCACAAGTTTCGAACAAGCCAAACCATCACAACAGACGCCTCAGACCTAGGATGGGGGCACATGCTGGACAAATGCGCATAAGGATTGTGGACTCAGGACCAGCTGCACTTGCACATAAACCAAAAGAAATGCTGGCAGTAAAACTGGCAATCCAAAAATTCAGACCATTCCTCAAAGAAGGCCATTTGATGATAAGGACAGACAACACCACAGTCATGTGGTACATCAACAAACAGGGAGGCACTCATTCATACCCCTATGCAGAATGACTTTGGACCTTTGGAATCTGGCTCTCAGCTACAACATCCAGTTACAGGCAATATTTGTACCGGGAAAAGAGAACACCCTAGCAGACATGTTAAGCAGAACCACCTCGGATGCTCACGAATGGATGCTACACCCAGACATCTTCAAGACCATCACAAAGAAATGGGGAATGCCACAAATAGATCTATTCGCTTCCCCTCTCAATCACCAGCTCAAAAAATTCTGCACAAGGACATTCCACCCACTTGCATGGAAGGTGGATTCTCTTTCCTTCAGCTGGACAGGTCTGACAGCATATGCATTTCCACCTCTTCCCTTGATACACAAGGTATTAGAAAATCAAAGAGGAACGTCCAAGGATAATCCTGATAGCTCCGAACTGGCCAAGACAACACTGGTACCCACTGCTGAGGAGCATGTCTCGGGAGAAAATGTGGTCAATACCCCTGATGCCTTTGATGTTAACTCAGAACAACTACAGCATCATGCATCCAAACCTAAAAACTTTGCAGCTGACTGCCTGGAACATCACATAGCAGCAACTAAGCCAGATCTTTCCCAAAGGGTTAAAGACATTATCCTTGAAGCCCGCAGACCTTCAACCAGAAGGAACTATGCAGGAAAATGGAAAAGGTTTGTCATTTGGAGTACTGAAAGAGGAAAAGATGTGTCGAATATAGATATTGCAAACATTCTGGAGTATTTGGCAGAGCTTTTACATACAGGCCTGTCCTATTCCTCCATCAAGATACATGCATCAGCTATTTCAGCAGAATACAGCTTTGATCCACCTGTCTTTTCACATCCTCTACTCAGGCAGTTCCTCAGAGGGATCAAGAATGTAAAACCTCCAAGGAAACCACCATTACCAGCATGGGACTTGAACTTTGTGCTAGAAAAGTTGACACTCCCTCCGTTCGAACCAGCAGCAACAGCAGATCTACAGCACCTATCATGGAAAACTGCTTTCCTACTGGCAATTACCTCAGCAAGGAGGGTTTCGGAACTACAGGCCTTAATGGCAGTACAACCCTTCCTAATCTTCCATAAAGATAGGGTGCCCATGAGAACTAATCCTACATTTATGCCTAAGGTGGTATCCAGAGTGTCTTTAAACCAGGCAATCCACCTACCTACCTTCTTTCCCAATCCACAAAACAGAGGGGAAAGAATGCTGCATACCTTGGACGTACATAGACAGCTATGCTACTACCTGGACAGAACCAAAAGTAACAGAAAAACTGACCAGCTTTTGGTAGCCTATGCAACAGGGAGGGAAGGAAAAGCAATTTCCAAACAGACATCTCCAAATGGATAGGAAATTGCATAAGATTTTGTTACTCCTTCCATGGAAAACCAATTCCACAGAACATAAGGCCTCATTCTACAAGGGCTACAGCCACTACCACAGCTTTCTTACGAGGAGTGGCAACCAAGGACATTATTGAGGCGGCTACTTGGACCTCCGTGCATACATTTGCCAAGCATTATAATTTACCTCTATATTCTAGATCCCGAGCAGGGTTTGCCACTGCTGTATTGCAAGGGATCCTAACCACACCATAATTTTATCATCCTCCTCCCCTAGTTGGCTATGGTATTCTACCCAGTTGTTATGACTGCAGATGCATCCATGAAGGACATAGTACAGATGTCCTTCATGGATGCATCTGCAGTCATAACAAGTGGGTTGTCCTGTCGTCAGGCAGCCCTGCAGTCGGCCGGATTCCAAAGTCGGTCCGGCCGGCTGTTGTCGCACTCCACCGACGTCATCTCTGTTGGTCTTGGGTTATAAAGACATCAGCCGACGCCATTTTCCCCAGTCTTTCTTGCCGCGTGGTGCCCGAAGCAGAAGCTGTTCGCAAGTGCCGGTCGGTCGGATCCAGAGATTACTTCTACCGAATACTACTTCGAAGACTTCTAAAGCTAAGTACCCCGTTGGGGACTCTTTCTTGCCTCAGCCGATGTCAGAAAAAGTTAACAATTGTTTAACCTGTGGGAAACAAATACCTCATAAAGATTTCCACTCTTACTGTCTGCCTTGTTTAGGCCCAGCCCACGTAGCAGCCTGTTCGCCTGTGCCTCTTTCAACCGCAACGCAGGCGCCGGTCGGAGTTTGCAGAACAGTTTTTCGGTTCTGATTTTGCGTACATTATGCCGCCGGATCCTCCGACTACCCCCAAAAACGCAAAGATAAAGACCGACATGGCGGTCCGGTTTCGCCGAAACCACGGTAAAGCAAATCAGTGTCTCGGTTTCGGCCGAAACCGAGAAAACTGCTCAAAGTACAGCTGAACCTATTCTTACAACTGAGGCCCCTGCTACAACTCTTGAATCGACCTCAGAAATTTTACCCACTACGGTGGTTGACTTATCAGACACCATCCCCTTGGATGTCTCTACCCCAGCACGTGGTGCTGCTAGGCCTCCAGCTGCCATGTCCATTAAGGCCTTCGCCAGGGCTAAAGCAGCCAAGACTACAAACTTGTCTTGTCCATAGGAGCATCTAGCAACTTAGCTTTAACATGATCCGGTAAAGCTTGTTCCTTTAGCCATGCATGCCTTCTTATCACTGTGCCTGTCATGGCTGATCTAAATGAAGCCTCCAGTGCATCATAGCCACATTTTAAGGAATGGTTGCTAACCTGTTGTATGTTATTTACCATCTCTAATACATATTTCTTATCAAGAGATTCATCAGTGGTTAGTTTTTTAGTTAACTGATCAAGCATAAACTCTTGGTATTGTATCATGTGAAACTGACAGTTTAAAGCTCTAGCTGAGAGAGTAGCTGAAGTGTAGACCTTTTACCCCATCTGTCTAGTGACCTTGCTTCCCTTTCAGAAGGAATAGGGTTTTTAGCTGTGGTCGCGGCTACTGCCTTGGGACCCTGGGATATAGTTTCTGGGTCTGCAAGTGGGGCCTTGTAAAGGTGGTGATGAGTATCTGGCACCCTGTAAAATCTGTCTGGTTTGGCAGGGGCTGGGGTAAAGAATCTGGAGCGGAGCAAACATCATTGAAAGCATCATCCACCACAGAGAGAACAGGAGGTATAGCTAAGGGCCTGTGCTGTGGGAGGTGCAGAAAGGTCCTAAGTCTTTTTCTGGAGTCTGAAAATCCTGTTGCTGCCATTGGAACTGTTCTCGCATGGCATGCAAGGTTTCCCCAAAGGAGAATTCTTCTGGTGGGGAAGCAGCTGGAATGGATTCTTCAGCATCAGAATCTTCAAAATTGGAGAAGGGAGCCTCAGGCTGGTCAGTTATGTCTGATTCATCAGCAGAATCATCAGAAGACACTGGCTCAGGGGCTCTGCCCTAGGTCTCTTCTCTGGGGCTGAGAGGCCCTGTCTGGGTGAGATTGAGATCCTCTAATTAAAGAAATTAAATCTTCTGCCAAAGAAAGCATTTGAGAACTAGAAGAGGGCCTGGATGTGGGGGTTTAACAGGCACTGTTTTAGTAGTCTTGGCTGCTTTAGCCCTGGCGAAGGCCTAAATGGACATGGCAGCTGGAGGCCTAGCAGCACCACGTGCTGGGGTAGAGACATCCAAGGGATGGTGTCTGATAAGTCAACCACCGTAGTGGGTAAAATTTCTGAGGTCGATTCAAGAGTTGTAGCAGGGGCCTCAGTTGTAAGAATAGGTTCAGCTGTACTTTGAGCAGTTTTCTCGGTTTCGGCCGAAACCGACACTCGCGGTTTGCTTTACCGTGGTTTTGGCGAAACCGCTGACCGCGAGTGTCGGTCTTTATCTTTGCTTTTGGGGGTAGTCGGAGGATCCGACGGCATAATGTACGCAAAATCAGAACCGAAAACTGTTCTGCAAACTCCGACCGATGCCTAAGCGCTCGTCGGTTGAAAGAGGCACAGGCGAACAGGCTGGTACGTCGTGGGCTGGGCCTAAACAAGGCAGACAGTAAGAGTGGAAATCTTTATGAGGTATTTGTTTCCCACAGGTTAAACAATTGTTAACTTTTTCTGACATCGGCTGAGGTAAGAAAGAGTCCCCAACGGGTACTTAGCTTTAGAAGTCTTCAAGTAGTATTCGGTAGAAGTAATCTCTGATCCGACCGACCGCACTTGCGAACAGCTTCTGCTTCGGCGCCACGCGCAAGAAAGACTGGGGAAAATGGCGCCGGCTGATGCTTTTATACCAAGACCAACAGAGATGACGCCGGTGGAGTGCGACATCAGCAAGCCGGACCCGGACTTTGGAATCTGCCGACTGCAGGGCTGCCTGACGACAGGACAACCCATTTATGACTGCAGATGCTATCAGTTCGACATCTACATTTATGGTAGGTACAAAACTGTACTTTTTGTACCTACCATAAATGTAGATGTCCGAACTGGATAGCATCTGCAGTCAGGATTACCCTCCCTCCTTCCCCTCTGTGGTACTCCTAGGGTATTTATCCTCCTAATAGCTAGCTGGGGAGGGGGAGTCTCTTATGGTGTATTTGTTTGTATATATGTACATACATGCTTATTTTTTGTGTTTGCCTTCTATCTTTTTGGAAACATTGGCATTTATCCAAAATTTAGCCTTCCAAGAGGGCAACTGGCATCTGGGGCAAGAAACACTGAGGAAAATGGCGTTGGCTGATGCCTTTATACCCGAAGACCAGCAGAGATGACGTCGGGTGAAGTGCGACATCAGCTGAAGCCGGACCCAGACTTTGGAATCCGGCCGACCGAAGGGCTGCCTGACGACAGGACAACCCAGTTGTTATGACTGCAGATGCTATCCAGTTCGGACATCTACATTTATGGTAGGTACAAAACTGTACTTTATCAACTCTTCTCTATGCTTCACCTCTGTTCTCCAACTTAAACAAAACGCATCTTAATAAACTATCATCCTGCTGTAACCACATTGCCAGATTTGCTACTGGCACAGCCTACCGGACACGACACTGTCACAACCTAAATCGCCTAGGATGTCATGAACTGCCAAGCCTACTGCAGTTCAGCCAGCTAATAGTGGCACATAAAGTCCTTTACCAACCAGAAAATACACCTGCACTAAAAAATATTATCAGCCCCTACACCAGCACCCGGCCACTGCGATCATCCACTAGACCCTAGTTCAAACATACAAATCCAACTATTCAGCTGGGGACTCTCTGTTTGCCAACTCTGTTGGAAAAATATGGAACAGACTCCCAGCTGACTTGACCCTAGAACCCTCACTAACTCAATTCAAAAACAAACTTGAGAAATGCTTCAAAACTTATTGGTTATGTCCTTGCACTAACCCCGACTAGTGACCTCTCTATTTCTTAGGTGCCTTACCTTCAACTACTTTTAACTTTTTTCTACCCTTCCATTTCAGGAAGGGTCAATTGTATAACTGCTGCTCAGTGTCTTAAACCTGAATGTAATCTTATGTATGTTTAACTTTGAAAATAATGTTATGTTTTGTAAAGTGTTTTATAATAAGTTAGTACTATATGTGCTAAATGCTGGTATTGCTTATGACTGTAATCTTCTTGAAACTAGCATTTACTAAATGTACAATGTGAATTATTATCTTGGAGCTTTTCTCCCCAGGCCTCCGCTGAAAATGGACATGTATCCAGTCAGACTATCCCGGTCAACAAATGTTAAATAAATAATAGTTTTCTGTGTTTTTCAAGCATTATTATAGACCTTCAATGTTCTTTTTGCTCTTCTCCAAAAGCATATGCTGGTATAATTGCTCTGTTTGCTATTTCTTTGGCTCCAGATACAATAGAGTGAGCCAGTCAGTGCACATACTTTCATAACTGAGGCTTCCCCTAACAGCCACAGTAAGAGATTATGTCCACACACCCTCTAGAGCCCCCAGCCACTGTTAATGGTCAAGCCAGGTTATTTTTTTATACCTCTCAACTGTCCCTGATTTTGACTGAAATTTTACCTCTGTCCCTCTTAAAACTTGTGGCGTTTGGAGGAAACGTGGTGAATTGCACGTAATAAATAATGCCAATAATTAAGAGGCATAGACTTCTTTTACTTTAGAAAATGTATATTAATTCACATTCTCTTATTCTCTCAATGTCTTAATTTAACAGGACTAATATTTTAAAAGTGTCCCTGATTGATCCCGATTTTTTCTTGATTTGTCAGTGATTCTGTTGAAATTTGTCCCTGATTATAGATTCCAAAATGGTGGACAGCCTGTAAGCACACTGACAGTGCAGCTCCTGCATTCTTATACTATAATCTGACTTCAAACCAACGCATCGCTTAGGAAATGTATACCAAACATCAAGGATTAAAGCAGAAATATGAGTACTTACTTGTTTCATGTTTATTTTTCAAAGATTCTCTCATTCTGAAGGAAAAATAATTACTTGTTGGAAACGAGCCCTGAACCACATGGTGTGGATTCTTCAAGACTAACAGGCCTAATAAGAGGAAAGTAACAAGAAAAACAACTTTCATAACAAGACTTATTTAAAATTCTGCACTACTACTAGGAATCTAACTATACAAGATTAATGGAGAATCAGCCAGATCAGATGGAAACTGTAATCACAAAAAACAAACTGTCTGCAATTACTACTCCTGAGAAAGAAACCACTTCTAAAAGGCAAAAAATTAACAAGCAACAACAAGAAGCTGATAAAATGTCTCCAAGATTAAAATAGGAACAACCTTTAACACTGGAGAATCTGAAAACTGCTTTACAAACAGAAGTGCAGGGTTTCTCTCATAAGATAACTACATTTGGCTCTACTCTGGACCAGTTTGTGCTTAGGCTTGAACAAAATGAAGGTAAAATTATGGACAGTGAGCTAAAAATAAATGAACTGCAACAAAAAGCACAAACCAATGACACCATAATTAAAGAATTACAGCAAAAAATGTTAGACTTGGAAGCTAGAAGCTGGAGAAATAATTTTATCATAAGAGGTATTCCAGAGAGCTTTGATAATTCACAATTTATTCCAATAATAAAAGAAATACTAAGCTCTCTTCTGGCTAATAAAAATCTCCTGGATGTGAGATAGTGATCAAAAGAGCTCACAGAGCTATAAAGCATACACAAACAAGTGATCTTCCTAGACAAGTCTATATCAGACTGCTTAATTCAGCACATGTTCAACAGATACTGTCAGTTTATAAGATTAAAAAGAATGTTACATGGAGAGCGCATAAGATTATGATTACTCAAGATCTTCCTTTACAAATTAAACAAAATCGACAGAAACTCGGCAAGTACTGCAATTACCTCATTGAAAATAAGATTTGTTTCCAAATGAGATATCCTGCAACTTTAACATTTTATTACAAAGAAGAAAAAATATCCTTGGAAACACCTGACCAGGCAAAATCCACCTTTCTGCATCTCTTCAAAGTAAATCCTGCCTGAGACAACTCTTTTCATATCTTTTGATCCAAAAACAACATTTAGAAGGCTTAACAAGTGCTACAGCTCCAAAGAACTACAGGACAGAAGAATATACCACTCTTATGGGAAATTTTAAACAAATGGATGTGGAATGTGTTCTAAATAACTCTGCTTACTTGCCTGTAAAGATAACCTCTTTGCTACACTGTAATACTTAAGGTACTGTCTTTTAGTAACTGCCTTTACATTTAAAAGTTACAAAGCTACCTAACACTGTCTGCATAGAGAAATTACTTCAAAGTGCATTTACAGCTTACAAAAAATAAGTGTTAAATTACATTTAAAAAATGGGATATAACCTTTGATATAAGTAGTGTAAATATTAGACATAAATAGTTTCTGTTAAAATGTATACTCATTATTCTACTGGCATAATCATTGAGTTGCTTTTAAGTATGTCTATGAGCAAGGTACAAAAACATTTCTCTTTTTTTTTTCTTCTTCCTCTCTGTTCAGTTGATGGCACTGGTTAATTATTAACATATGCGTTCACAATTATGTGTTTATATGGCTTTTGACAGTGCAGTGCTAAATGAAGATTCCAATACATTTAAAGAACCACAGTTAGTTGCTGTTAGCAAGAATAAGGCAAATGTTCTTGAATTTTAAAGTGCTGCCTTCTTTAAATGTTTAAAATGTATAATCATTATTCTGCTGACATAACCATTGAGTTACTTTTAAATGTGTCTATTAGCAAGGTATAAAAACATTTTTTTCTTTTTTTTTTCCTTTTCTCTCTGTTTGTTCAAGTAGATGGCACTGGTTAATTATTAATATATGAGTACACAATGATGGATCTATATGGCTTTTGCCAGTACAATGTTAAATGAAGTTCCAATACATTTTAAAGAACACAGTTAGTTGCTGTTAGTAAGAATAAGGCAAATGTTGTTGAATTTTAAAGTGCTGCCTTCTTTACATGTTTAAAATGTATAATCATTATTGTACTGGCATAACCATTGAGTTACCTTTAAAGGTGTCTATGAGCAAGGTACAAAAACATGTTCCTTTTTTTCCCCCCTGTTTGTCCAGTAGATGGCACTGGTTAATTAATAATATGAGTTCACAATGATTGCTTGTATGGTTTACAATACATTTTAAAGAACCACAGTTAGTTGCTGTTAGCAAGAATAATGCAAATGTTGTTGAATTTTTAAAATGATGCCTTCTTTAAATATACATATATTGTACTTGTTTTTTGAAAATATTGTTTTGTTTAACTCTTTAATAACTCTTGAAATGTTAAGAATTATAATATGTTGCTGTTACTACAAAGCTTTTTATAAACGCTACTTTTCCTTTTCTCTCTATATAATATCTAAGGGTACAATTAATATAATATTTTAAGAAGTCTGAAAATGAATATGCAGTATATAAATAATAAAAGGAGCGGGATGGGCACAGTCTGTTAGCTGATGACTGTTCGCATTTGGAACAGTATGGGTATTATTGACATCCCTCTGATATATATCTACTCCTTGTTGTTAAAAATATAGTTTCTTTTAGTTTCTTAACTCATGCACATTTACAAATACAGAGGGATGGGTGGTTAGACACCTATTTAGAGTTTAGGAGTATAGAAGTCACAACATTTATTCTTAAGGTAAATACACTAACAGAATAAGTTTATAAATGTATTTCTGTATATCAACTAATGAGAAACTTCAACAATATTAATAAAAAATGATAACCATAGACTCTTGGAATGTTAAAGGGATGGTAGATAAAAAGAAAAGAAATTTAATCATGCACCTCACATACCAAACTAAGGCTGATATAACTTTCTTGCAAGAAACTCACTTAGATGACCAACTTTGGGTTAGGGAAAGGAAAAGAAAATGGGTTAAAACAATAGTTGCTGCAAATTATAGTTCTTTGTCCAGGGGAGTGGCCATTATAGTAAATAAATCCTTCCAAAGAGAGATTACTTCCTAGGAAGCTGACTCAAAGGGAAGATGGGTATTATTTACTACTGAATATCATACTTTAAACAAACCATTACTCTTTCTTAATATATATAGCCCCTGCTCAAATCAACAGCTCTTCATTTATGTAATCTTTAATATATTAGCCAAATACCTAAATCATCTGTTTATTGTAGGTGGGGACTGGAATGCTTTACTAAATCTAGATAAGGATAGATCGCATAATAAAAACAGACAGTCACAATCTACCACTACAGCACTTGAAGAATTACAAAATACATTTGAACTAGTTGACCATTATGTTAAATTTCAATATGATAAAACAATATCAAGATTCACTTTCTTTTCAGCCACTCATAAAACTTGGTCCAGGATAGATGCTTTTCTAATTTCCCTTGCTTTCCTTTCTAACAAATTAAATTATGCTGCATCACCTAGTTTCAGATTATTCCAAAATTAGACTTTTAATAAACTTTCAAGCTCATAAACAAAATATTTCCTATTTTAATACCTGGACGTTAAATCCTAAAATTATACAAAACCAAGAAACTACACAAGAAATTCAGAATGTGCTAGCCCAACTTCAAAATGATTTTATATCTGATCAAATTCCATATGACATACAATGGGCAACTACCAAGGCGGTCATCAGGGGTATTATTATTCAAAAATCTGCATGGTTCAAAAAAAACTATAACAATCTTAAGAATGAACTAGAGTGTCAAATAAACACTGCTGAACTAGAACTTCAGGAAAAATATTCTAAAGAACTTGAGGAAAAAATAATTGATTGGCAAAAACAATTACACAAGCACTATTTAGAAAATATCTCCTTCTTAGAATTAAGGTCAATATATCAATATTCAGAATGGGCTCAAACACCATCAAAATTCCTAGCTAGACTAATTAACATAAAAAGTGGACCTCCTAGGATCAAAGAAATAAAATATGAAGGACAGGTGAAATATAAAGATCAAGATATAGTGGACGCTTTTGAAGATATTTATAAGAAATTATACAGTATACCCTTATCATCATCTACAGACAGATTTGAGGATTTTATACATAATATAAGCTTTCCACAAATTACAGAAGATCAAAGGAAACTCTTAAAATCACCATTACATTTAAAAGAGATAAAAGCTGCAATAAACAAACTAAAATTAGGTAAATCCCCTGGGCCTGATTGATACACATCGGATTTTTATAAGTTATTATTCATGGAACCTATCTCCAAAGTGTTATCAGAAGTTTTCAACTATATAATACAATATGGTATAACAGACAAATACTTAAATAACTCCAAGACGGTGTTGATTCCTAAACCGCATTCTGACCCAACAGATCCAGCAAATTATAGACCAATAGCCCTCATAAACACTGATCTTAAGATATTAGCCCATGTTATAGCAAATAGACTTAAGAATATACTCCCATCTATTACTTCCCAACAACAAATGGGCTTTATGACAAATAGGCAAACAAGTGACAACACCCTCCTTTTAGATACCATTGTAAGACTACTTTAATAGGGATAAATGCCCCAGATATGCCCTTATAGTAGATACAAATAAAGCTTTTGATAAAGTAAACTTACACTTTCTCTTTAATATACTGCCTTTATATGGTTTTCCTCAAGAATTCATTAAAATGATCCAGGTTCTGTATCAGAAAGCTTCTACTACTGTACAGGTAAATAAACATATAACTAACCCTATACTCTTATCCAATGGTACAAGACAAGGATGTCCTCTTTCGCCATACCTATTTAATCTTTATCTAGAACCCCTCCTTCTGTTTATTTCACAAAAAAACTTTCATCATATTCCCAGAATCCACAATACAAATCTTATATACTCGGCCTTTGCTGATAACTTAAATGTATACTTCCAACTCCCCACTACTGACCTCCCAAAAATACTTAGTTATTCATGAGTTCTCTGTAGTTTCAAATTATAATTTAAATTTAAACAAGTCACACATATTTCCCCTCAATCCTGTAGGGCATAAAGAATTGTGCTTTCCTATGAGTGAGATCAAAATAAACTACCAGATAAAATATCTAGGAATAATATTTACTTCAGACTTCAAAGATATTATAAACAATAACCTACTAACTACATGGACTAGTATTCAAAACGATATGGATAGATGGAAGAACATTAATATGTCTCTACTGTCAAAAGCTAGTGTTGTCAAGATGAATTTTCTACCAAGAATACTCTTTCAATTAAATGCTACCTTTTCAAATATTCCCCAAAACTTCTTCCTTGCCATGGAAAAAGCTATATCAAGATTCTTATGGTATCCCAAATCTACCAGAATTAAATATGCAAAACTTGTACTCGCCAAAGATAAGGGGGGATTGGGGTTACCTGATTTGAAGCTTTACTGTAGTATAATTACTGAATACAGACTAATACAAATAATAAACTATGACTCATATATAAATACTTGGACACCCCAGTGGACCAAAATCTGGTATGAACAGTTGAAATCCCTTGGCTGTAATATCAAATCCTTACCATTCTTGAATTTAAACCAGGCTAGTATATACATGAAGAATTTACACCCACTAATTAAAAACATGATTCTTACAACACAGAAACTATTGAAATCATTGCAATTAGCTGACTCTTTTGCCCTTGTACAACCATTACATCTAAATCCTAATTTACTAATAAATAATAAACCAGTAAATTTAACAAACTACCCCCTGTTAAAAGACTACACAATATGGGATATATACCAATGGAAAGACTCTAGCACGGGGCAAATGAGACTTGAACTCAAACTTCCTATGAAATATAGTATTATCCTTAACCAACTTCATCATCTTATAAATGCTAAATTCTCACAAATACACACTGACTTCCAGAACATAGATTTAGTTAAATTAATACTTGAAAATCTTGCAATTAAAGGGAAAACAATTTCTAGGACTTATAAATTGTAATGAGTACAAAACATTAGAATTCTTTATTATTTTCAAACTATTGGCAAACGAAAAATCAATCACTGACTGAAGAAAATAAGAAACTAGCCATTGAAAATACAATCAAATTCATTCCTTTCAAGAAGCTGTTATATACACAAATTATGGTAAATAACTATCTATATTATACCTTATCTAAATTAAATAAATTAAATCCTAACTTTTCACCTATATGTCCCCATTGTCCGGATCTTACACCTGATATTTTACATGTCATGTGGAACTGTACTAAGATGCACAACTTATGGTGTTCCTTGAGAGTAAGATTAGAGAAGATGGGATATGAAAAATCAACCCTTATTGGGAGACAGCTATATTGTACATGAATATCAATCAACTCCCAAAAATATTAAAACATGTCTTTATTACGATGTGTGCCCTTATTAAATTCTTTATTACAAAGAATTGGAATGTCATGTCACCAATTACATGGGAAAATTTTAGCAATCTTGCTATCAAATATATCTCATCTCACAAATTAATTTATTCAAAAACAAAAAACAAACTCTATTACCAAAAATATTGGTGTTACTTGCTAGATATAATTCTTGACAAATAAAATTCGCCCACAAATTGTCATGATAAGCTAACCTTTAAATAAGAAATGAATGTAGTATAACCAGTCTTTCTTGCATCTTCTCCCTTTTCTTAGTATATGTGTAACTAGATATTTTCCCTAAACATACAAATTAATGGTTAAATTTCTATTTTTTTACTTTATATATATATATATATATATATATATATATATATATATATATATAGACTATCCCCATTCTAACTATCCCTTATGAGACCAAATGAACATAAGAATTTTCATACTTTACTTGATGTAGTGACTTCTTTTGTATATATTGTGTGTATATATATATATATATATATATATATATATGTGTGTGTGTGTGTATAATTTTCTTGGAACGAGATTGTTGTCTGTTTTCTTTAGATAGGTATTTGTATTGTTTATTTGTGTGTTTGAGTTACCTTATTGTTATTATTTGAAAAAAGAAAATTGAAATAAAGAGATTTTGGGAAAAAAAAGAAATTTGTCCCTGATTGGTTGAGAGCTATCTGTCTACACTTGTAGCCCATCCATATTGTGAATTCCTGTAGCAGTGTCCTGTTATGTTAATGTCCTGCTCTAGGATGAGTATGCTCAGGCAACTGTACTTTTTTCAGTGCATTTTGACCTCACACTTAATTTCTTGATAGCATATCAGTGTGTACCTTTCATTAGTTAAAGTCAAGACAGATATTTTTGCTGTGATGCATTTTTTTTTAAAAAGACACCTCTTGGTTCTAGAAATATGTTCACTCTGAGAAAGAACTTCCATTACTATAGTGATGCTGTTAGTGCAAGAAAAAATACTTTAAGGTCTGTGAAATAATTCTTTTGTACAAAGGCATCTTATTGATAACAGTATGTTTTTATTTTTGATGGCTTGAATATTCTTCTTTTGAAGAACTGTACTTGGTGAAAGTTGCTTTATAATAACTCAGTGAGAGAGGAGGAAGGTTAGGAGTGTAGTGGTGAGGGTAGGAACTTTGAATGTTGGCAGTATGACTGGTATAGGGAGAGAGCTAGCTGATATGATGGAGAGAAGGAAGGTTGATATATTGTGCGTGCAAGAGACCAGATGGAAGGGAAGTAAGGCCAGGTGTATAGGAGGTGGGTTCAAATTGTTTTATCATGGTGTGGATGGCAGGAGAAATGGGGTAGGGGTTATCCTAAAGGAACAGTATGCCAAGAGTATTTTGGAGGTGAAGAGAGTGTCTGATAGAGTGATGTTTATGAAGCTTGAAATTGATGGTGTAATGATGAATGTTGTTTAGTGCATATGCTCCACAAGTTGGGTGTGCTATGGATGAGAAAGAAACATTTTGGAGTGAGTTGGATGACGTGGTGGTTAGTGTACCCAAGGGTGAGAGACTAGTGATTGGAGCAGACCTCAGTGGGCATGTTGGTGAAGTGAACAGAGGGGATGAGGAAGTGATGGGTAGGTATGGTGTTAAGGAGAAGAATGCAGAAGGTCAGATGATTGTGGATTTTGCGAAAAGGATGGACATGGCTGTGGTGAATATGTATTTTAAGAAGAGGGAGGAGCATAGGGTGACGTACAAGAGTGGAGGAAGATGCACTCAGGTGGATTATATCCTATGTAGGAGGGTCAGTCTGAAGGAGATTGGAGACTGTAAAGTGGTGACAGGGGAAAGTGTAGTTAAGCAGCATAGATTGGTGGTCTGTAGGATGATGTTGGTCATCAAGAAGAGGAGGAGAAGTATGAAAGCAGTGCCAAGGATTAAATGGTGGAAGTTAAAAAAAAGGGTGATTGTGAGGTGGCATTCAGGGAAGAGTTAAGACAGGCACTGGGAGGCAGTGAAGAGTTACCGAATAGCTGGGAAACTACAGCAGAGCTAGTAAGGGAGACTGCTAGAAAGGTGCTTGGTGTGACATCTGGACAGAGGAAGGAGGACAAGGAGACCTGGTGGTGGAATGAGGAAGTACAGGAGAGTATAGAGAGGAAGAGGCTGGCAAAGAAGAAGTGGGATTGCCAAAGAGATGAAGAAAGTAGACATGAGTATAAGGAGATGAGACGCATGGCAAAGAGAGAGGTGGCGAAGGCTAAGGCATATGGAGAGTTGTATGAGGGATTGGACACTAAAGAGGGAGAAAAGGACCTGTACCGACTGGCTAGACAGAGGGACAGAGCTGGGAAAGATGTGCAGCAGGTAAGGGTGATAAAGGATAGTGAAGGAAACATACTCACAAGTGAGGAGAGTGTGTTGAGTAGATGGAAAGAGTACTTTGAAGGGCTGATGAATGAAGAGAATGAGAGCGAAAGAGGGTTGCATGATGTGGGGATAGTGAATCAGGAAGTGAAACAGATTAGCAAGGAGGAGGTAAGGTCAGCTATGAAGAGGATGAAGAATGGAAAGGCTGTTGGTCCAGATGACATACCAGTGGAAGCATGGAGGTGCTTAGGTGAAATGGCAGTGGAATTTTTAACCAGATTGTTTAATGAAATTTTGGAAAGTCAGAGGATGCCTGAGGATGGAGAAAAAGTGTTTTGGTGCCTATCTTTAAGAATAAGGGTGATGTGCAGAGCTGCAGTAACTACAGAAGGATACAATTGATCAGTCACAGCTTGAATTTATAGGAAAGAGTAGTGGAAGCTAGGTTAAGAAGGGAGGTGATGATTAGTGATCAGCAGTATGGTTTCATGCCAGGAAAGAGCACTACAGATGCAATATTTGCTCTGAGAGTGTTGTTGGAGAAATACAGAGAAGGTCAGAAGGAGTTGCATTGTGTCTTTGTGGACTTAGAGAAAGCATATGACAGGGTGCCTAGAGAGGAGTTGTGGTATTGTATGAGGAAGTCAGGAGTGGCAGAGAAGTATGTAAGAGTGGTACAGGATATGTACGAGGGTAGTGTGACATTGGTGAGGACTGCAGTGGGAGTGACAGATACGTTTAAGGTGGAGGTGGGATTACATCAAGGATCAGCTCTGAGCCCTTTCTTATTTGCAGTAGTGATGGACAGGTTGACAGATGAGATCAGACAGGAGACCCCGTGGACTATGATGTTTGCAGATGACATTGTGATATGTAGTGAGAGTAGGGACCAGGTTGAGGAGACCCTGGAGAGTTGGAGATATGCTTTAGAGAGGTGAGGAATGAAAGTCAGCAGGCGTAAAACAGAATATATGTGTGTAAATGTGAGGGAGGGTAGAGGAATGGTGAGGATGCAGGGAGTAGAGTTGGTAAAGGTGGATGAGTTTAAGTACTTGGGATCAACAGTTCAGAGTAATGGTGGGTGTGGAAGAGAGGTGAAGAAGAGAGTACAGGCAGGGTGGAATGGGTGGAGAAGAGTGTCAGGAGTGATTTGTGACAGACTGGTACCAGTAAGAGTGAAAGGAAGGTCTACTAGAGGGTAGTGAGACCAGCTGTGTTATATGGGTTGGAGATGGTGGCATTGACGAAAAGGCAGGAGTCAGAGCTGGATGTGGCAGAGTTAAAGATGTTAAGATTTGCACTGGGTGTGACTAGGATGGACAGGATTAGAAATCCGTATATTAGAGGGTCAGCTCAGGTTGGACAGTTTGGAGACAAAGCAAGAGAGGTGAGATTGCGTTGGTTTGGACATGTGCTGAGGAGGGATGCTGGGTATATTGGGAAAAGGATGCTAAGGATGGAGCTGCCAGGTAAGAAAAAAAGAGGAAGGCCTAAGATAAGGTTTATGGATGTGGTGAGAGAGGAAATGCAGGCGGTTGGTGTGAAAGAGCATGAGGCAGAGGACAGGAAGAAATGGAAACAGAAGGTCCGCTGTGGCGACCCCTAATGGGAACAGCCAAAAGAAGATGATGAGTGAGACTTTGGCAGAATTGTATCAGATAGTGATGTCAACATGTACAAAGATGTAAAAGTTGTCATTTTAGGTTTGTAAAGGGATCAAACCATATGCTGATTTTTTTTTTTTAACTGTGAGCTATCCCATGCCTATAGACCCATGAACTGATTAAGCAGAATGCTTAATAGTAGTAGCTGTAAGTCACTGACCTTGTTTGAAAATTGTTTTCAACTGTTGTGTATTGAGGGTGCAACTTTTACTTTATATGGTCGTCTTGCATGGAAATAGCTTGTGAAATGAACATTAATCCCTTCCCTACTTTTCCTCTTGAGGGAGTGACAATTCCTGTTATGTCTTTTAAGTGTTTGTTGTACCTTGTTTTTAAAGTTTGTTAAAAAGAACAGAAACTGCACCTGGCACAGGTGAAGGCCTTCTGATCTTGAAACCACCAGTCTAGGTTCAATGACACATCCACATGGAGAACTATCTTGGTAAGGCTTTATCAGTATTCCAGTTTCAGAAGCTTTACTCTTCGCAAAGGGAAGTCCTTGAGCAGAGTGTTCTCCCTTAGGAGAAACCGTAATAGTATGCTTAGCAGAGCTGGTGTGCCTTGTTCTTAGAAATGCAGTTGAGGTGTGGTCAGTAGAATTATTGTGCACTGCGCATAGAGCTGTAATGGAGGTGAGGTCAGTAGAGTCAGTGTATACTGTGCATAGAGCTATAGTGGAGGTGTGATCAGTACAGCTGACGTAAACTGTGCACAGTGCTGCAGCAGAAGTGTGATCAGTAGAGTTGGCGTGCATTGTGCATAAAGCTGTAGTGGAGCTGTGGTCATACAGCTGGCTTCATGCACTGCATGTAAAGCTATAGTGGAGGTGTGGTCGGCAGAGCTGACAAACTGTGCACAGTGCTGCAGCAGAGGTGTGGTCAGTAGAGTCTGCATGCATTGTACATAGAGCTGTAGTGGAGCTGTGGTCAGTATAGCTGCCTTCATGCACTGCACATAGAGATGTAGTGGAGATGTGGTCAGTAGAGTCGGCATGCACTGTGAATATACCTGCAGCACATATTTCATTGTGTCATTGAACATTAGTGTCCTTCAACTGATCTCAAGAGCATCTCTACTCTGTCCAGAATAAAGTCAGCCCACTATTAATAGAGTCTTTTTGTGGCAGCAAAGGCTTACATGGCAGACTGAGGGATCAGAAGTTTGTTAAAAGTCTGACATGTCAGTTGACCTTGTAAGAGTGTAATTAGGAGCTGAGAGTTTTGTGGATTGTGATAGCCTGAAAGGCCAGTTTTGGTAGTAAGAAAGATGGGAGGGGCAAATGCATCATACATAATGTGGGCATAATTTGTTGAGGACAGGGTCCTTTAAGGTCAGGGATTAAATCTGGTGCAAAGAATTAACTACTGAAGGCAACACTGGCAGTGTACCACAGAAGGTTAAGGCTTTGAGATGGTGATGAGCTTAATCCTATAGTCCTTTGTTTGATTCGCTCAGTTTTCACTTATGTACTTTGTGAGTCTGTGTGTGTAACTGAAGCAGAGTGATTACTAATGCTACTGGCCTGTCTGTTAAACAGAGCATTTGAGACTGGCAGGCTTACCTAGGTGACAAAAGTAAAGTGTCCAGGCCCCACTGGACACGAGCTACAAGCCAATGTCCTGTTAGGAATGTCTTTGGGAGGATGGGCTCTTGTGGCTTTTCTGTGTTATAGTTGTTCGATGGTTGTAGGGTGTGGTAGGTAGTAGTGAGGCATTAAGCATACATGTCCATTGCATAGATTTTATTTGAGCAGAAATAAAACATTGAGAAAAAAATAGTTAATTTAATACTGGAAGTTAATGAAAAAATATTAAATTGTTTTCACAGTCAGAACAGAAGTCATTACAGCCAGTGGCCCAGGATGAATGTTTCTTTAGCAAACTGGAAGATGATGTTAATACTATACTGTTCAGAGAGAAGAGAAAACAGCAGCTGGTGCAGAGCAATGGAACTGACAGTGTCACTTCTCATGAGCAAAGTCAGGTAAGTGTACATCTTTTTTTTTGGGTCTATATCATAAACATGAACGTTTACCTTATTGAATCCCTAAACGTCGACCCATCTTCATTGAACCGCAAAAACACCAAACGCCCTAAACCGCGAAATTCAAAACATCGAACTATCATACTTGTCCCACCCCACCGCCCACTACATACTACCTACACAAACTAAATAAACCACATACATACACTAACCAAATCCCTACATCTAACCCTAAACTAAAGCCTACTTCTAACCCTATACTAAATCTTAAATATACCACCAAGTGTGCACTTAACCCGCACCCTAACGGTCCGTAACTATCGTACACTTACCTTAAACAGCTAAACCCAAACAAACTAAATAATCGACACACACACACTTAAAACCCTACACTAAATCTAACATACATTACTATCTGTGCACTTACCTTAACCTGCACCCTAACCCTAAGGTCCGTAACTATCGCACACTTACCTTACGGAGCTATACTGTAGAAGGCCAACCATGATGATTCGACGTTTCCAGTTTCACTGTTCTGGACGTTCAATGATTTTGCATTTCGATAAGGACGGGTCGACGTTTATGGATTCGATAAGGTAAGCGTTCAACTTACTAATAGGGAACCTTTTTTTAATAACTAGTATTTTTTAATCATAACAATGCACTTACTACAAAGAAAATAATGTATATTGTTATCTTGAAAATGCACCAACTATAGAGTCTTACTTGACTGAACTTCTGTCTTCAAGATTAAATGGTACCTTTAACGCTGCAAGATAGAACTTTGCACTGTTCAATGGTACATTGAGCTGCTGTTTGGGTTTGATTTTCTACATATGATTTGCATCTTTGCAAAGAACAGAATTACTTGCAATAAATGTGTACACCATTATGTAGTACGTTGAGTTGTTTTGTGTAATTGTAACTTTTGATCATCTGTAAACAAGTAGTGCCTCTGCACTAGTCTTCACTAATTTGCAAAAGGTTTAAGTACTGCTCATGTTCAACAAACACACTGCCTTACTGACATATGAGTAGTATTGCCGTGCTACCCTCCTTAGGTAGTCTACTAAAGTTCAGTTTGTTGGTGTGATGAACATGTACTGCTGTACACACTCGGACAGGACCCTTTTCAGTTTTTCTTAGTATCATAGTAAGAGAAGGATCTCTTGGTAGACTGCTCCTTACTCTGGATCACCTCTGCTGCTCAGTGAAGATAAAAAGCATCTTAGATTTGTATGTTTTTTTCTGTCAGTGCTTGAATAGTGTCTGCTGCTTTGACTGTTTAGTTTGACTAGGCATTTGGTATGTACTTGGGTATTTACGGAAACTGCACAGTATAATTCTTATACTGCTAATTTTAAGCTGATTGTAGGTTCTTGAGGTTAACCTGTGAATTATGTTTTATGGCCATTTGTAAATGTTTAAATGAGTTTGTGTACTAATCCCCTTTTACTTCAATTCTTTAATTACCCCGTGCTTCCAGAGCTGCAAGTTATTCACTCCCGTTTTTTCTGTCGACTAAAATCTTCATTTGACAGGAAAACTTGCTGATATTGAATTTTTCTTTGTGGTTATGATTATTTTAGGCAATTGAGCAGGATTGCACAATTTTAAATGTATTTTGTTTAAATCATGATTTTGGTGCCATTTTGTTTCTTAAACATTTCTGGCAAGATTTTCCCTAAGTTTATGCATTATTTTTTGTTTTATACTGTTTTATAGTGTTTCTATTCATATGGGGATAAAGTTAGCCTTTTTTATAAGAACTGGGGGACTTTTCTTTTTGTGATTTTTACTTTGAACTGTGTTACAGAAACTACTGTCAGTTTATTCTGTGCAGTGTTCAGAACAGTACCCCTTGCGGAAGTAATCTTCAGTTTATTTAGAGGGAGACTACTGGAATTTGCTCTTTTATATTGGCCAACCATGCAGCCATTGTTTGGTATTCATCTGGCTACTTTTTTTGTTCCCTGACTTGATGGAGACTGCTGTCCCCCACCCACCTCTGCCATTTGCCCCTTGTGCACCTAAGAAACATAAATCAAGAAGTATGCCTCCGCCTATAGCTTGTGATCTGCAGTAACCTTAGGCAGGCTATTGAACCACTCACCTTCTTTTGCCTACAGGTCACCTGGTGTATTGTTAGTACCACAACTGTGCATGACACAAGGATCAGACATGTCCTCTGGGTCTGTACCAGTGCCTAGTTTGGTTATGGGAGGACCAAACTGTTTAGGAGCAGGTACAGACTCTGTTGCCAGTGCTGAAACATCTCCCCATGCAGATTCTCAAACTAGTGTAGTGCATACAAAAAGAAACAGAAAATCCACCACTTTACAGGGCAACAATATCTGACTATGTTTTCACCTGAGCTGGTGGCATTATTCAAGCTACTGATTATGTGGTGTAAACTCAGGTTATGAGTAATGCTAGTGCTCCCATCCCCATTCAGTCACCCAATGATCTTAATTTTGAAGGGGATACAGAATCTGAGGTTTTGGAAGTGTCAGAGTCTGAAAAGTCCCCTGAGGATAAATAGGTTCAGAATCCCAAACAGATGTTTTCTTCTCAATTGCTGGCTAAATTTAGGAATGTTTTCAATCAGGAGCAATCTTCTGCTGCTCCTGAGATCAGCAGGGTATATGATCATTTGGAAGATGAAGACCCTGACTTGGCAACCTTCCATCCATTGATTCCAGCATTGGAGGATTTTTTTTAAGAAAGATTACAATTCCCCTCTGCTGAAAGACCCTGTGCCTAAACAAATGTTTAAGAAGTTCAGGGTATGCTCGGCCATACCTGATCTCTAAGCCCCCTTGTCTGGCGACCCTGCTTCCATGTCCCCAGTGACCTTTGCCAAAGGAAAGACCATGTCTTCATCAAACCCAGTCCCTTAAGATAAACTAGACAAGTGGCTAGAATCCCAGGGAAAGAAGCTGGTGCAGTCCAACACAGTAGCTTTTAAAGTGCTTAACTACCAACGTTTTATGCGGAAGTTTGTGTTCAGGTGTGTATGTAGTTTAGGCAAGTCTGGTGCATCATTACCTGCTGAGCAGAAAGACTATGCGAAAGAGATTGTTTCCAATCTTTTTCAAGCATCTAAACATGCTTTAAAGAGTGCCTTAGTGGGGGCAGATGTTCTTCATGTTCAAATGTTGCAGTCATTACATTTGGGTTATCCTGCTGGCAGGTTGCCCTCAGTCAGCCTGAATTCCAAAGTCCTGGGTCCTGCATCGGTTGCTGTTGCCTCTTCCCTGACATCCGGTTGTCAGGGGTATAAAAGATGCAGCCAACGCCATTTTATTCCATCTTTCTTGCCGCGCGGTGCCCGAAGCAGAAGCAGTTCGCAAGTGCCGGTCGTCCGACTCCTGAGATTTTCTTGTTCGAGTTTCAGATCCGAAGTCTTCATTAAAAGCTAAGTACCCCGTTGGGGAAACTTTTTTCTTGCTCGGGACTGATGTGAGAAAAAGTTAATAATTGTATTTCTTGTGGGAAGCAAATACCTCATAAGGACTTTCATTCTTACTGTATTCCTTGCCTAGGCCCTGACCACGACGTTGCTAGTTGTTGGTTTTGTGCTAGATTTAACCAATGCACTATTAAGCATCGGTACGATTTTGCATTAAATTATTTTGGGAGAAGATTTAATTATACAATGTTGTCGGATAGCCATCCGACTACCGGAGTTCACAAAAAACGCAAAGAAAAGGAAAAAGACAGGCAACCAAGGTCCAAAACTGATGACGAAGCTTCTCCTAAGCAAGTCGCTGGTTCGCCGGTTCTCAGTGAGGCACTTTCACAGCCCCTGACGCCCGCAACTTTAGAGTCGCAGGCCGCTACCGACTCCCACGTGGAGTCGGCCAGGTCGCAGGATACTCAAGGTATTGGAGCCTCGGAGATTATTCCCTCAGATGGGTCCGGAGCTGCTGAGCAGGCGTCTGCTTCTGAGGGTGTATTCAGACCTAAACAACTATATATTAAACCAGCTTCAAAGACTAAAACACCTTTAAAGACAAAGAAGCAAGTTCACCAGCCACAAGGACAGGCCTCCATGCCCAAAAAACAGATGCTCAAAATGTCCGAAGACTTCATTACCTCGATCAGAGGTTCCCATCCCCCTCCTGATAAGAGGCCTAGGCAAGAGACAGACTATGAATCTTCGGATCAGGTTTCCATTTCTTCTGATCAGGAATATTCTCTTCCCCCCTATGAGGATTCTGATGCTGAAGAATCAATTCCTACAGCTTCTCCTCCTGAGGACTACTCCTTTGGGGAAACCTTGCATACCATGAGGGAGCAGTTCCACTGGAAGAGCCAAGATTTTTCAGAATCTAAGAAAAGGCTCAGAGACTTCCTTTTACTTCAACACAGGCCTCTAGCTATTCCACCTGTGTTGGACATTGTAGATGATGTGTTCTTGGAGTCCAGTCTGACCCCTGACTCTTTACTTCCGGCTCCTGTTACGCCGGACAGATACTACAGGGTCCCTGACTCTCATAAATTCCTTTTCAAAAACCCTTCTGCAGACCCAGAAACTATTTCTCAGGGTCCAAAAGGGGTCAAGGCTTCTACTGCAAAAAACCCTACCCCCTCTGATAGGGATTCTAGGGCTTTGGATAGATGGGGAAAAAAGATTTACACATCTGCTACTTTGGCTATAAGGGCCTTAAATTGCCAGTTTCATATGCTCAGATATCAGCAATATATCATGACACTGCTTAAACAGAAAATGATGGCAAATTCTGAATGTGCAGAAAAAGAAATACAAGATTTATTGCATGTGCTGAACAAGTTGGAAAGCCTACTTTGCAATGTGGTTTTCATTCTCTGGAGGCCTCCTGCAGGGCCGCTGTTACGGGTTCTGTCATTAGGAGGCATGCTTGGTTGAAAGAACAAAATCTGCCTGACCATGTTAAAGCAAAATTATTAGATGCTCCTTTACAACATGATACCATGTTTGGTGTTAAGGCAGAAGAGGTGTTAAAGAAAATGGAAGACACAAAGCTAAATCTATGCAAACAGTCAAGGATTTCTTACAGGTACAGCCACCTAGATTTAGCAGACAGTGGCCTACAAAGAATTGTTCCTTTCCAGTCTCAGACAGACCTCAAAGGGGCAGATCCAGATGCCCTAGAGGCAGATCACAACCACAAGGATCTTACAGGTCTAAGCAGTGGAGTGCCTCTACCTCCAAAGGTGCCGAGGACAAATCACAATCATACAGGAAACAGTCCCAATGACTTTCCCCTGCCAGCACCAAGCACTTATCTTCTGGCAGCACCCTTGGGGGGGAAACTAGCACTTTTTTCTCAAAATTGGCACATTAGATCCCAGGACAAATGGGTTCTAGAATTAGTGCCTCAAGGCTATAAGTTTCATTTCCATACCCTACCAAGGGCAAACGGTTGGCCAGACCTGCCAAAAAATCAATGGGCAGAGGCTCAAAAACAAGTTGCAGCTCTCATGGACATGAGGGCTATTCAACAAGTGCCTCATTAAGAGCAGGGCAAGGATTTTACTCGACTGTTCTTGGTACCGATTAAGGACCAAGCATGGAGACCAATACTGGACCTATCTATTCTGAACACTTTCCTGGATATACCAGAATTCAAGATGTTAACCTTACAGCAACTTCTGCCCATGCTGGGCAGCAAGGCTTGGCTCGTGACTTTAGACCTAAAAGAGGCATACCTGCATGCCCCAATCAGACAAACATGCAGAAGATTCCTCAGATTCAAGGCTGGCTCAAAGCATTACCAATTGTCTACACTGCCCTTTGGCTTATCTACTGTGCCCAGGGTCTTCACAAAGTGCCTGGCACCAGTAATTGCATTCTGCAGACAAAGAGGAATACAAATATATCCTTACTTGGACGACTGCCTCATACAAGCAGAGAACAAAGACATTCTACTACAGCATCTGACGTTTGTGATGAGACTTTTAACATGCCTAGGGTACACAGTCAACAAAAAGAAATCAAAACTAGTACCCTATCAAGAGATAATATTCCTGGGTGCAAGCTTAAATACAACTGCCCAGATGGCTTATCTCACTCCAAACAAACAAAGGCTAGAAAAAGTCTGCAGGCTTTGGGCTTCATGGCATCCTGCATCTTACTAATTTCATATGCAAGACTTCATATGAGGAAAATTCAATGGTACCTAAAACGTGTTTGGACACAACATTGCCACAGTCTGGAAACAATGATTACTCTAATTCCCTGCCTACAACAGGAGTTTCGATGGTGGGCTTGTCACCAAAACAAGGGACAGCCATTCTCACTACCCCCAGTCAAGCAGAGCCTAACGACAGATGCATCAGATTATGCCTGGGAGGGGGGGACACATGGCAGGAAGAGGCATTCATGGCACCTGGTCCACAAACCAAAAGCATCTACATATCAATCAAAAAGAGATGCTAGCTGTTCAAAATGCCTTGACAGCCTTCAAGGACTTACTTCATCTGGGACAACTACTGATAAAGACAGACAGCACCATGGTCATGTGGTACATAAACAAGCAGGGGGGCACTCATTCTTATCCCCTATGCAGACTAGCCATGGCTTTATGGGACACAGCATTGACTTACCAAATTCATCTGTAGGCACAATTCCTGCCAGGAAAGGAAAACACTGTGGCAAACGAACTAAGCAGAAACCTCAAGTCTTAAACATGATAACAAAGAAATGGGGATGCCCGGACATAGATCTATTTGCCTCCCCTCAAAACAATCAACTAAAAAGATTCTGCACAAGGACTTATCACAGGCAAGCTTGAAAAGTGGACGCTTTATCTTTCAACTGGACAAACCTATCAGTATATGCCTTTCCTCCGCTACCTCTCCTCCCCAAGGTACTCCTAAAGGTCAGGCAGGAGAGACCAAAAATTATTCTGATTGCCCCAGACTGGCCACGCCAGTACTGGTATCTGATCTTAAGGAACTTGTCCCAATGCCCAGCCTGGACCTAACCTCAAATACCTCATCTACTGTCCCAGCAAAACAGTCAGATTCTGCACAGCCAACTCGGGAACCTAAACCTGGCAGCATGGCAGATAATGTAGCCATACAAACCACACCTCTCAGTAAAGCTGTGATGGATTTCATTTTAGAAGCCAGAAGGCCTAGTACTAGAAAATCCTATGCTGGGAAATGGAAGAGATTTTGCGCTTGGAACCAAGCTCAAGGAACTGATACAGCTGTCCCAAATATTCCTCAGATTTTGCAATACTTAACTGAGATGCTGGACAAAGGCCTATCTTTCTCATCAATTAAAATCCATGCCTCTGCCATTTCGGCTCATTACAATACAGAGCCACCACTCTTTTCTCATCCTTTATTAAGGCAGTACCTCAGAGGAGCCAAAAACTCAAGGCCTCCATGGAGGACGCCAATACCTGCATGGGACCTCAATTATGTCTTGGAAAAACTCACCTTACCTCCTTTTGAGCCAGCTGCTACTGCAGATATAAAATTCTTACCTTGAAAGACAGCTCTGCTCCTAGCAATAACTTCTGCAAGACGAGTTTCAGAGCTGCAGGCTGTCATGGCCGTGGAACCCTTTATCATTTTTTTATCCAGACAGGGTCTCTCTGAAAACAAATCCTACATTTATGCCTAAGGTGGTATCCAGTGTAGCCCTTAACCAAAGTATTCATTTGCCAACCTTTTATCCAAATCCACAGAACAAGGGTGATAAAATTCTGCATTCTTTGGACTTGCACAGACAACTTAGATTCTACTTGGACAAAACCAAAGTTTTCAGAAAGACAGAACAATTACTGGTGGCATATGCCACAGCATCACAAGGAAAGGCTATCTCCAGTCAGACTATTTCAAAGTGGATACGTCACTGCATTCATTTCTACTACTCACAGCATGGCAAACCAGTGCCTAAGGGCATTAGGCCACATTCAACCAGAGCTGCAGCCATTTCTGCAACCTTTCTCAGGGGAGTACCAACCAAAGACATTTTAGAGGCTGCCACTTGGAGTTCAGTGCATACCTTTACAAAACATTACAGTCTGCCTCTTTACTCTAAATCCAGGGGAGGCTTTGCCACTGCAGTTCTGCAGGGCCTCATAGCCGCTCCTAATGCTATTTAGCTCTAGCCCCCCCAACCATAGCTTTGGGACTCAACCCAAATGTAATGACTGCAACAGTGAAACACGAAGAACAGTACAGTTGTGTACACTTACCATCAATGTAGATGTTCGAGTGTATTCACTGTTGCAGTCCAGGTTACCCACCTGCCATCCCCCTTATTTTTGCTGGAATTTATCTTTACTTCTCTAATCTATACAACCTAGGGGGTGTATTTGCTTATAGATGAAGGTAAAGCTTATTTCTGGTGCATGTATGTTTTATTTACATAAATTTAGCCTACCCTTTTGGGGACACCTGACAACTGGGGCAAGAAAAACTGAATAAAATGGCATCGGCTGCATCTTTTATACCCCTGACGACCTGACGTCAGGGAAGAGGCGACAGCAACCGACACAGGACACAAGACTTTGGAATTCAGGCCGACTGAGGACAACCTGCCAGCAGGATAACCCAAATGTAATGACTGCAACAGTAAATACACTCGAACATCTCCATTTCTGGTAAGTGTACACAACTGTACTGTATGGTGCCATGAAATGCAGCAATGCCAGTGTTGGTTAGGAGTTATGCTTGGTTGCACAGAGAAAGCTTTTCTTTTGAGTTAAAAAAAAGTGGCATTATGAGTGCTTTACTTGATTCGGATTGTGTTTGGTGCAGCAGCTAATTAGATCCTAAAATGGTGGGATGACAGAGGTAAACTGATGCAAGGGGTATCTTAAAATGTTCCATATCCCCAAGCCCCCTCCCCCAGTAAACAGGATCATTTTTGGCAGCCCAACAAACAGAAGTCTAAAAAACAAGGCACTCAAAGGAAATGGCAGAATTAGAACTCTGCCAAACTAACAAGAGGTGTTCTTTCCCCAAAAGGAAGATCCCCCTTCCAATCTATGACTAGGCCGACACTCAGCTTCTGTTATTCCCAAATTCCCTCTGTGTTCCTTGTCTCAAAAGTTAGCTCTCAACAAGAAGGCATGGATGTTAGTGGTTTCCGACAAATGGGTGTTTAGCATCGTTGCCAGAGGGTATAAGCGGCAGTGGAAGGAACATTTGCCCTGGATGTTCCCCTCACCCTCCAGACCAGGCTTTGTTTTTGAAACATTTTTGTCAAATTATAACTTAAGACATAGGCAAACAAACAGAAAATAAAATAAACTCTGTTAACATGTTTTTCCATTTACATGCATTATACATCACATATATTTTCTTTTGTAACTATCATCAGTCCAGCATTGCATAAATTGCTGAATTCATGCCTTCCCTTAAACCTCACTCCTCCTCCTGACATTATTCTGCATGTATTGTTCCTACAATTTCCATTTATTTCTATATAATTTTCTCTGCCTCTTTTCTGAAAATCCCTCTTCTAGTTCTTTTATCTCATTTATAATATTCAGTACTTCATATACAGTTGGTTTTAGATTCCTTTTTTGGCAGACAACAGAATTAAACTTAATAAGACCTTACTATGTCTAGAGCATTCATATCCTGTGTCCTAGCTCAAACAAATTATATCCTTAGTTGCAGCCATTTGCTCACCCAATATTTCTGTCAGAGTGGTGTGTAAGGAACTTTTAAAATCTGGCAACTCATTACACTCCCAAAACATGCATTCTGTGTTAGCTGTTAATTCTCCATCACACCTCCACCATCTGCTGTCTACCTGAGGAAGAATTATTTGAAGTCTGGTTGGAGTATAAAAACACCCATGCAAACACTTCCAGGCAAAGGTCTTAAACAGTCTGTATTTTGCATAATTGCAAGCCATACATATGCCGTCTGATTGTTCTCTTGTAATTGCTTTTCCAGATGTTCGTGTTTCACTGTTGCAGTCGTCACATTTGGGATTATCCCTGCCAGGGTAGCCCTCGGCCGGTCCGAATACCACAGACTTAGTATTTCTGCATCGGTTGCTGTTGCTTGAGGACTGACTGACGTCAGGTCATCAGTAGTATAAAGTAAGGCAGCCGATGCCATTACACCAGTCTTTCTTGCAGTGGATCCCGAAGCAGAAGCAGTTCGCACGAGTGCCAGTCGGCCACTACCTGAGTTTCGTCTACCGAATTGAAGCTGAAGTCTTCTAAAGCTAAGTACCCCATTGGGGATCCTTTTTTCTTGCACTAACTGATGTCAGAAAAAGTTAATAATTGTCTCGCCTGTGGAAATTGTCTCGCCTGTGGAAAACAAGTACCACATCGAGACTTCCACTCTTACTGCATCACTTGTTTTTGGCCCAGACCACGACGTCTCTCATTGTTGCTTCTGTGCTTTGTTCAACACCATAACTATCCATCTTCGGACTCTTATTGTAGCCAGATATTTTTGCTTATAGTCCTCAAATTCCGATACGGCTTCAGTAAGCCATCCGACAGCAGATCTTCCAAAAAAACATAAAGATAAAGACAGACACAGACTGCACAGGTCCAAACCTACCAACGACACGTCGGTTAAGCTAGTAGACAGTTCTCCAGTACTCAGTGAGGCACTTTCACAGCCACTGATGCCCGCTTCTGTTGATTCACAGACCGCTACTGAGACCCTTTTGCAGTCCAGTATGCTGCAAAACTTTTCTTCGACTAACGATTCTGCGTTTGTCTCAGCCTTGGATGGGTCCGGAGCTGATGAGCAGGCACTGGCTTCCGAGGAAGGCCTTTGCACTACCGAATCTCAACACAAACCAACGTTTTCTTTTGTGACTACCGTTCTTTCTAAATTTACCGAGTTTCCCAGGCCCAGGGTACTAGCCACACCCAAGAAACCGACTACCCACTCTTAGGCGCCTGCTACCTTGCCTCAACCTCAAATGCTTAAAATGGCGGAAGACATTATCATGCTGATCAGGGGAAGCCAAGCTACCCCCTCCAAAAGGAAAACAGATCTGTCCTCTGTAGTTTTCTCTGAACAAGACTCAGATGAATCTGAATGAGGACATGTAACCCCTCTCCACTTATGAGTATTCTGATGCAGAGGATTCCATTCCTTCAGCCTCTCCCCCAGAGGATTTTTCCTTTGGGGAAACCCTGCATACCTTAAGGGAGCATTTCCAATGGGAGAGTCAGGACTATCCTCAGTCTAAAAAGAGACTTGGGGAATTCCTAGATCTTCCACAACACAGACCCTTGGCCATCCTCCCAGTCCTGGCTGTTATGGAGGATGTTTTCCTCAAATCCGGCTCGACTCCTGATGCTCTTCCTCCTGCTCCCAGAAAACGAGACCGGTACTATAGAGTCCTTGACTCACACAAATATCTTTTTAAAAATCCCACAGCTGACCCTGAGGTCATTTCTCAAGGGCCAAAAGGGATTAAAGCTATCTCTACTAAGAACCCACTCCCTCAGACAGGGATTCCCAAGCATTGGACAGATGGGGGTAAAAAAGCATACACTTCAGCTACTCTTCTGTCAGGGCACTAAATTGTCAGTTCCATGTGCTGAAATTTCAGCAACATATCTTGGAACGCCTTAAACAAAAAATGGCTTCCTTTCCTGCTTGGGCAGAATCTAAAGATTTACAAGAGTTATTACATTCTGCAAGTCAAGTAACTAAACACACCTTGCACTGTGGTTTTGATGCCCTAGAAGGTTCTTGCAGGGCAGCAGTCAATGGATCTGTCATTAAAGACATGCATGACTTAAGGGACAGCCCCTGCCAGATCATGTCATATCTAAATTGTTGGATGCCCCCTTGTACAAAGATAACTTATTTGGCACTAAGGCAGAAAAGGTCTTAAAAAAATGGAAGAAAAAGCTAAATATATGCAAACAGTTAAGGATTTATTGCAGGTCCAGCTCCGTAGGATCAGCAGGCATTGTCCCTCCAAACACTGGTCCTTTCCTGCTCCCAGTAAACCAGCCCGGCCTAGGCCCGGTGGAAGCAGACCCCCACCCCCAGACAGCAACCCCAGGGAATGCAGATGTCTAAGCAGTGGACTACCTCCACTTCAAAACCAGGGAGTTCTAAGCCACCACCTTATGGTAAGAACTCACAATGACTGACCACCTCCACCCCCTCCCTCTGCCCACCTTCACTTACCCCTAGGAGGAAAAAAAGAAGTTATGTACTTAACATAACGTTCCTTGTTTGTAGTCCATCTTGCTTACATTCTTGCTGGATGGGTTCAGAGCCAATCCTCGGCTCCGACTCGGCCGATACTAAAGCTCGAGAGCTTTTACTGGCTCGAGGCTAACCCCTGTCCCATGGTGCATCATGGCAATTCCCCAGATCTTGTTTGCAAGAAAGTAATTGCATACATAATAGTAACTATACTATCAGTAACTATGTACATACAAACAGAATACTTTGTATTACTATTCATGCCATGTGGACGGACAACTACAACAAGGTCAGACAGCATAATGGATAGTCCACCAGTTCCTCCAGGATACAGGAAGGGGGAAAGAGGGTGGGATGCAAGAATGTAGGTGAGATGGACTACAAACATGGAACATTATGGTAAGTACATAACTTTTTTATGTTATGTAGTCCTATCTCGTCGTAATTCTTGCTGGATGGGACAGCGTCCCTAGCGCCCTTATCCTGGGTGGGTCAAGCAAAGAGACTCTTCAGCACAGTGGACTCAAAGGATGACCTGTCTTGGGAGGCCAAATCCAATTTGTAATGAGTGACAAAGGTATGAGGTCTTGTCCAAGTAGCTGCTGCACAAATGGTATCAACTGGGAGTTTTAATCTAAAGGCATATGAAGTTGATACTGCCCTAGCTGAATGGCCTTTTACTTTTGCAAGGTAGATGTTCTTCGTGTTTCACTGTTGCAGTCATTATATCTGGGTAATCTGCTGGCAGGTTGCCCTCAGTCAGCCTGAATTCCAAAGTCTTGGGTCCTGCGTTGGTTGCGGTCTTCTCTTCCATGACGTCAGGTCGTCAGAGGTATAAAACATGCAGCCAACGCCATTTTCTTTAGTCTTTCTTGCCGCGCGGTACCTGAAGCAGAAGCATTTCGCAAGTGCCGGTCAGCCGACTACTGAAATATTCGAGTCTGAGTTTCAGAACCGAAATCTTCACTAAAGCTAAGTACCCCATTGGGGAAACTTTTTTCTTGCTTTTTACCGATGTCAGAAAAAGTTAATAATTGTATTACTTGTGGGAAGCAAATACCTCATAAGCATTTCCATTTATACTGTATTCCTTGCCTAGGCCCTGATCACAACGTGCCTGGCTGTCAGTTTTGTGCTAGATTTAACCAACGCACCATTAAGAGTCGGTATATTTTTGCATCAAAATATTTTGGAAACAGATTTAACTACCGAGAAATGTCGTCGGATAGCAATCCGACTACCGGAGTAGATAAAAAATGCAAAGAAAAGGACAGAGAAAGGCAGTCAAAATCCAAAACCGACGACGAAGCTTCTCCTAAGCCAGTCGCTGGTTCGCCAGTACTCGGTGAGGCACTTTCGCAGCCCCTGATACCCGTTACCTTCGAGTCCCAGGCCTCTACCAACACCCATGTGGTGTCCGGCATGCCATAAGATACTCAAGGTATTGGACCGATGGATGTATCTCCCTTGGATGGGTCCAGAGCTGCTGAGCAGTCACCGGCTTCTGAGGGTGTATTCAGACCTCAACATTTGTATATCAAACCGACGACAGCTGCAAAACCAAAGGCAAAGACAACTTCTAAATCTAAAAAAAAACGAAGCCTGAGCCACATGCACAAGCCTCTATGCCTAAAAAACAGATGATCAAAATGGCTGAAGACCTCATTACCTTGATCAGGGGTACCCATCCCCCCTCCAGATAAGAGGCCTAGGCAAGACACTGATTATGAATCTTCAGATCAGGTTTCTATTTCTTCTGATTCCTCTTCTGATCAGGAATTATCTATACCTCCCTATGAGGATTCTGATGCTGAGGAGTCTATTCCCTCTGCATCTCCTCCAGAGGATTATTCATTTGGAGAAACCTTGCATACTTTGACGGAGCATTTTCACTTGGAATGTCAAGACTTCTCAGAATCAAAAAAGAGGCTCAGGGATTTCCTTCTTCTCCCTCAGCGCAAGCCTTTAGCCATTCACCCTGTTTTAGACATTGTGGATGATGTGTTTTCGGAGTCAGGCTTGACCCCTGACTCCTTACCTCCGGCTCCCAGTAAGCCTGACCGATATTACAGGGTCCCTGACTCGCATAAATTTTTATTTAGAAACCCTGCTGCTGACCCTGAAACTATTTCACAGGGTCCAAAGGGAGTTAAGGCCTCAACAGCAGAAAACCCTACCCCCTATGACAGAGATTCAAGGGCACTAGACAGATGGGGAAAAAAGGTTTATACATCTGCAACCTTGGCAGTCAGGGTCTTAAACTGTCAGTTTCACATGCTTAAGTACCAATAACATGTTATGGGATTGCTGAAACAGAAAATTATGTTAATTTCAGACTGTGCAGAAAATAAAGAATTGCAGGAACTATTGCATGCAGCTGAACAAGTTGGAAAGCATACTTTGCAATGTGGTTTTGATTCCTTAGAGGCCTCCTGCAGGGCCGCAGTTACTGGATCTGTGATTAGGAGGCATGCCTGGTTAAAGGAACAAAATTTGCCTGATCATGTTAAAGCTAAACTGCTAGATGCACCTTTACAGCATGATTCTTTGTTTGGTATTAAGGCAGTGGAGGTTTTAAAGAAAATGGAAGACAAAAGTAAGTCTGTGCAAACTGTTAAAGACTTCTTACAAGTGCAGCCACCAAGATTCAGTAGACATTGGCCTACAAAAAAATGGTCCTTTCCTGTGTCAGACAGAGCTCAAAGGGGCAAATCCAGACACCCAAAGGGTTCCAGATGCCAGGCGCAAGATTCATACAGGTCAAAGCAATGGGGTGCATCTACCTCCAAATCAGGGGGAGATAAGTGCAAACCTACAGAAAACAGTCCCAATGACTTCCCTCTGCCTACACCAAGCGCTTATCTTTTGACAGCACCCTTAGGGGGAAAATTAGCACCTTTTGCTCAAAATTGGCAGTTAATAACCCAGGACAAGTGGGTACTAAAGATAGTATCACAGGGATACAGATTCCATTTCCACACTCTGCCAATGGCAAACGGTTGGCCAGATCTGCCCAAAAATCAATGGGCAGAGGCACAGAAACAGGTTACATCCCTCATGGATATGGGGGCCATTCAGCCAGTACCAGAACAGGTAAAAGGACAAGGTTTTTACTCAAGACTGTTCTTTGTACCCAGAAAGGACAAGGCCTGGAGGCCAATACTGGACTTATCAATTTTGAACACATACCTGGACATTCCAAAATTCAAAATGCTGACTTTGCAGCAGCTTCTGCCCATGCTGGACAAGAATGCTTGGCTGGTGACATTAGACCTAAAAGAGGCATACCTGCATGTCCCAGTAAGACAATCGTGCAGAAGATACCTCAGATTCAAGGCTGGCTTAATGTATTACCAATTCTCTGCACTGCCCTTTGGCTTATCTGCGCCCAGGGTCTTTACAAAGTGCCTGGCACCAGTAATTTCATTTTGCAGACAAAGAAGTATACAAATATATCCTTACTTGGACGACTGTCTCATTCAAGCAGAAAACAAGGACACTGTTCTTCGACACCTGATGTTTGTGAAAAGGCTACTAACATGCCTAGGGTACACTATAAACGAAAATAAATCACAACTGGTGCCCTCTCAAAAGATAACATTCCTGGGTGCAAGCTTGAATACAACTGCCCAGATGGCTTACCTTACGCCAGACAAACAAAGGCAACTGACGACTTACTTCAAACTGATGGCAACAAAAACCCAGTCTTCTGCAAGACAAATTCTGCAGTCTCTGGGCTTCATGGCATCCTGCATCCTACTAATTCCATATGCAAGACTGCAACTGAGTTTATGGAGTCAACATTCACACAGTCTGGAAACAATGATTCCTCTCATTCCCTGTCTGCAACAGGAGTTCCTATGGTGGGCAAAGGTCTGTCACAAAAACATGGGATGGCCCTTCACTCCTACCCCCTGCCAGCCAAACCTTAACAACAGATGCATCAGATTATGCCTGGGGGGGCCACATGGCAGGAAGATGCATTCAGGGCATATGGGCACCAAAACAAAAGCAAAGCTAGCTGTTCAAAATGCCCTAACAGCCTTCAAGGACTTACTTCATCCAGGACAACTACTGATAAAGACGGACAACATCACAGTCCTGTGGTATATAAACAAGCAAAGGGGTACACACTCATATCCCCTTTGCAGATTAGCCATGGCACTGTGGGGCACAGCTTTGACCTACCAAATACATCTTCAAGCTCAATTCCTGCTAGGAAAACAAAACACTCTGGCAGACGATTTAAGCAGAAACCTTATGGATCCTCCCAAGTGGAAACTAGATCCACAAGTCTTCAGCATGATAACAGAGAAATGGGGGAGCCCAGACATTGATCTAGTTGCCTCTCCTCAAAATTATCAACTGAAAAGATACTGCACAAGGACTTATCACAAACAAGCATGGAAAGTGGACGCCCTATCCTTCAGTTGGAAAAAACAGTTTACACCTTTCCTCCTCTGCCTCTTCTACCCAAGGTCCTCCTAAAAGTCAGACAAAGAGAAGCCAAAGATGATATTAATTGCCCCAGACTGGCCCCGCCAACATTGGTACCCAATCCTAAGGAACTTGTCTCAATATCCAGCTTGGACCTTGCGTCAAACACCACAACTACTGTCCCAGCAAAACAATCAGATCCTGCACAATCAACTACAGACTCTAAACCTGGCAGCATGGCTAATCAGGTAATCATACAAACAACACCTCTCAGTAAAGCTGTGATGGATGTCATTTTGGAAGCCAGAAGGCCTAGTACTAGAAACTCTTATGCTGACAAATGGAAGAGATTCTGTGCTTGGAATCAAGCACAAGGAACTGATACAGCAGAACCAAATATTCCTCAGATATTACAATACTTAACTGAGATGCTTGACAAAGGCCTATCTTTCTCATCAATGAAAATCCATGCCTCTGCCATTTTGGCCCAATACAACACAGAGCCACCAATCTTTACACATCCTTTACTAAAGCAGTACCTTAGGGGAGCCACAGTTTTAAGGCCCCCTAGAAGATCACCATTACCTGCATGGGACCTCAGTTATGTGTTGGAAAA
Source organism: Protopterus annectens (assembly GCF_019279795.1). NCBI lineage: Eukaryota > Metazoa > Chordata > Ceratodontiformes > Protopteridae > Protopterus > Protopterus annectens. The sequence continues at coordinate 958,741,597 of NC_056743.1, read as the reverse complement.
ACTCACCCTGGCTCCATTTGAACCAGCTGCTACCACTGTTATAAAGTTCTTATCATGGAAGACAGCTCTGCTACTAGCAATTACTTCAGCAAGAAGAGTTTCAGAGCTACAGGCCCTCATGGCTGTAGAGCCTTTTATCATATTTTACGCAGACAGGTTGTCTCTGGGGACAAATCCTACTTTTATGCCTAAGTTGGTTTCCAGTGTGGCTCTTAACCAAACAATTCATCTGCCAACTTTTTATCCAAATCCGCAGAACAAAGGGGAGAGAATTCTGCATTCCTTGGACGTTCACAGACAGCTAAGATTCTACTTGAGCAGGACTAAAGCTCTAAGAAAAACTGAGCAATTACTACTGTCATATGCTGCAGGATCAGAAGGAAAGGCTATTTCAAAGCAGACAATTTCAAAGCGGATAAGCCAACCAAAGACATTCTAGAGGCTGCTACTTGGAGTTCTGTTCACAACTTTACAAAGCATTACCATGTGCCTCTCTACTCTAAGTCCAGGGCAGGCTTTGCCACTGCAGTGCTGCAGGGCCTTATAGCCACACCTAATGCTGTTTAGCTCCAGCCTCCCAACCATAGCTTTGGGATTCTACCCAAATGTAATGACCGCAACAGTGAAACACGAAGAACATAGTACAGTTGTGTACAGTTACCATAAATGTAGATGTTCGAGTGTATTCACTGTTGCAGTCCAGGTTACCCTCCCGCCATCCCCCTGTCATTCTGAAGTGTATCTTTCCTTCAATGTCTTCTACAACCTGTGTGGTGTATTTGCTTGTAGATGAAGGCAAAATTTTATATTGATGCATGCATTTATATATATATATATATATATATATATATATATATATATATATATAATGCTACCTTTTGGGGGGCACCTGACATTGGGGGCAAGAAAAACTAAGGAAAATGACATCGGCTGCATGTTTTATACCCCTGACAACCTGATGTCATGAAAGAGAAGACAGCAACCGATGCAGGACCCAAGACTTTGGAATTCAGGCCGACTGAGGGCAACCTGCCAGCAGATTACCCAATCGAACATCTACATTTATGGTAATTGTACACAACTGTACTTTGTTTCCCAGCAATTTTGTAAGCAAATGAGATGCAGTCTGAAAGCCATTTAGACAAAGTGACCTTAGAGACAGGAAAGCCTTTGTATTTGTCTAAGAAGGAAACAAACAATTGGCCCGAGTTCCGAAAATCTTTAGTCCTGTGCAGGTAAAATCAGAGAATTCTGTGGGCATACAATTGGTGTAGTCTGTATTCTGATTTGTTAATAATTTGGGAAGAATACTGGTAATTAAATAGTCGTTTTTAGAATATGTTCTGAGCATACCTTAGGGAGAAAGGAAGGATTAGTTCTGAGGGAAACTCTATCCTTGTGGAATATAATATAAAGGGGGTTGAATGCTGAGGGCTTGCAATTCTGAAACTCTCCTAGCAGATGTTATAGCAACTAAGAACAATGTCTTCCAAGACAACAATGTCAAGTCAGATGAAGAAGACTGTTCAAAACGTGGAGAAATCAATGAGGTCAAAACTAAGTTCAAGTCCCAGGGCTCTGGGGGTTGCCTGATTGGAGGTCTGAGAAGGAGGACTCCTTTCAAAAAGGTTTTGCATAAAGAGTGGGACATAATTGGATTTCCCATGTCCCCAAAATGATAATTAGTGATAGCAGCTAACCGAACTCTAATGGTAGCAGCTGCAGCTTCTTCTTGAAAAATAGATGCAAGGAAGGACAAGATAGACAATATGGGAGCGGAGTAGGGATCTAAGCCTTGGTTAGTTGCCCAAATGGAAAACCTTTTCCATTTACTGGAGTATAATTTCCCGGTAGAAGGTTTGTGTGAAGAAATCAGGATATGTTTAACTGTAGGAGAAAGGGAAAAACACATGGCTATTCTTGGAACTGGAGCAGCCATGCTGTCAATTTCAGAGTTTGGATGGTAGGATGGAACTGTCCTGATTGATGAATCAGGAGGTCTGGAGATGGTTCCAGAATCCATGGTTCCTCCAATAGATAGGGCCACAGGAAGGGGAACCAGACTTGGCGAGGCCAGTAAGGAGCAATGAGGATCAGGGTACTCTTCAACAGTTTTGCTTTCTGAATCACTTTTAGTACGAGAGGAAAGGGTGGAAAAGCATAAAGGAGTCCCAGAGGCCAATTGTGGACCAGAGCATCCCTGGGTGACATCCCCAGATGAGGAATGAGGGCAAAGTAGTTGCTGCATTTGGTGTTCATGTACGGGACGAATAGGTCGCAGCAAGGTTGGCCCCATTTGCGGAAAATCTCTTCCACAACTTCTGTATTTAGGGACCACTCGTGAGGCATCAGAAGTGCTAGACTCAGTTTGTCTGCTATCACATTGGACTTCCCCAGAATGTGCATTGCTACCAGAAAGCATTGAGTGTCCATCACCCATTTCCATACTCTTAGTGCTGACAAAGTTGGTAAGATTTGGTTCCTCCTTGCTTGTTTATGTACCACACTACAGACATGTCTGATTGAATCGCAATTGTCCTGGTGGGAAGAGAACTGTGAAAATGTTCATCGTGTTTCACTGTTGCAGTCATTACACTTGGGTTATCCTGCTGGCAGGCTACCCGCAGTCGGCCTGAATTCCAAAGTCCTGGTCCGGCGTCGGTTGCTATCGCCTCTTCCCTGATGTCAGTGCACCAGGGGTATAAAAGATGCAGCCGACACTATTTTCTTCAGTCTTTCCTGTCGCACTGTGCCCGAAGCAAAAGCAGTTCGCAAGTGCCGGTCGGTCGACACATGAGATTTTTAAAATTGAATTTCAGATCCAAAGTCTTCAATAAAGCTAAGTACCTCGTTGGGGAAATTTTTTTCTTGCTCCAGACCGATGTCAGAAAAAGTTAACAATTGTATTTCTTGTGGGAAGCAAATACCTCATAAGGATTTTCATTCTTACTGTATTCCTTGCCTAGGCCCTGATCACGACGTTGCTAGTTGTAGGTTTTGTGCTAGATTTAACCAACTCACTATCAAGCATTGGTACGATTTTGCTTTTCATTACTTTGGCCGAAGGTTTAACTATATAATGCTGTCGGAACAACCAACGACTGGAATTCATAAAAAGCACAAAGATAAAGAAAAGGACAGGCATCCGAGGTCCAAAACCAACGCCGAAGCCTCTTCTAGGACAGTCACCGGTTCGCCGGTGCTCAGTGAGGCGCTTTCGCATCCCCTGACTCCTGCTACCTCAGAGCCACAGGCCGCCTCCGACTCCCACGTGAAGACAACTAGGCCTCTGGATACTCAAGGTATTGGCCCTTTGGAAATCAATCCCTCAGATGGGTCCGGAGCTGCTGAGCAGGCATTGGCTTCTGAGGGTGTTTTCAGACCTACACAACTTTATATAAAGCCTACTTCAGCATCCAAGACAAAGTCTAAAGCAATTTTAAAGACAAGGAAATAAGTACAGCATTCTCCAGGACAGACTTCTATGTCTAAGAAACAGATGCTCAAAATGGCCGAAGGCCTAATTACTTTGATCAGGGGTTCCTATCCCCCTCCTGAAAAGAGGCCTAGGCAAGATACTGAATATGATTCCTCTGATCAGGTTTCCATTTCCTCTGATTCCTCTTCAGAACAGGGATATTCTATTCCTCCCTATGAGGATTCTGATGCTGAAGAATTCTATTCCTTCAGCCTCTCCTGAGGATTACTCATTTGGGGAAACCATGCATACCATGAGGGAGCATTTCCATTGGGAGAGCCAGGATTATTCAGATTCTAAGAAAAGGCTTAGAGACTTTTGTTACTTCCTCAACACAGACCTCTTGCTATCCCTCCTGTTCTAGTCATAGTAGATGATGTATTTTCAGAGTCTGGCCTGTCACCAGACTCTTTACCTCCTGCACCTGTTAAGCCGGATAGATACTACAGGGTTCCAGATTCCCATAAATTTCTATATAAAAACCCTGCTGCTGACCCAGAAACTAAAACCCCTGTCCCCTCAGATGGACATTCTAGGGCTCTGGACAGATGGGGGAAAAAAGTCTACACTTTTGTTACCTTGGCTGTAAGGGCTTTAAATTGTCAGTTTCATATGCTCAAATATCAGCAATACTTAATGTCTTTGTTAAAACAAAAAATGTTGACAAATTCTGAATGTTCTGAGAACAAAGATTTATAGGATTTATTGCATGCAGCTGAACAGGTGGGAAAACATACTTTGCAATGTGGTTATGATTCACTGGAGGCCTCATGCAGGGTCGCTATTACAGGTTCTGTTATTAGAAGGCATGCTTGGTTAAAGGAACAGAATCTGCCTGATCATGTTAAAGCAAAATTATTGGATGCTCCATTACAGCATGATACTTTGTGTGGTGTTAAGGCAGAAGAGGTGTTGAAGAAAATGGAGGATAAAGCTAAATCTATGCAGACAGTAAAGGATTTCTTACAGGTACAGCCACCCAGATTTAGCAGGAACTGGCCTTCTAAGAATTGGTCCTTTCCAGTGTCAGACAGGCCACAAAGAGGCAGATTCAGACGCCCTTGAGGCAGGCAACAGCCCCAGGGTTCATACAGGCCCAAACAATGGGGTGCTTCTACCTCCAAAAGCGGAGAAGACAAATCACAGCCTTATAGGAAACGGTCCCAATGACTTCCCTCTGCCAAGGCCAAGCACTTATCTTTTGGCAGCTCCCTTAGGGGGAAAGCTAGCACTTTTTTCACAAAAGTGGCACAGGATCACTCAGTACAAATGGGTCTTAAATATAGTCTCTCTGGGCTACAGGTTCCACTTTCACACCCTTCCAAAGGCAAAAGGTATGCCAGACCTGCCACACAATCAATGGACAGAGGCACAAAAACAAGTTTCATCTCTCATGGACATGAGGGCTATTCAGCCAGTGCCACAACAAGAGCAGGGACAAAGATTTTACTCAAGACTTTTCTTAGTACCAAGAAAGGACAAAACCTGGAGACCAATTCTGGACCTGTCTGTTCTAAATACTTTTCTGGACGTTCCAAAATTCAAAATGTTGATTCTGCAGCAGCTTCTGCCCATGTTGGGCAAGAAGGCTTGGCTTGTAACTTTGGACCTCAAAGAGGCATACCTGCATGTCCCAATCAGACAATCTTGCAGAAGATACCTCAGATTCATAGCTGTCTCAATGCACTACCAATTTTCTGCACTGCCCTTTGGCTTATCTACTGCGCCCAGGGTCTTCACAAAATGCTGGCACCAGTAATTGCTTTTTGCAGACAAAGAGGAATTTAAATATTTCCCTACTTGGACGACTGCCTTTTTCAAGCAGAGACCAAAGACATTCTACTAAAGCATCTGGCGTTTGTAAAAAGATTACTTATTTGCCTAGGGTACACAGTAAATGAAAAGAAATCAAAACTAGTACCCTCTCAAGAGATAATATTCCTGGATGCAAGCTTAAGTACAACTGCCCAGATGGCTTATCTCACGCCAGACAAACAAAGGCAACTGACTATTTACTTTGAAAACATGGCAAGAAAAACCCAGTTATCTGCAAGAAAAATTCTGCAGGCTCTAGGCTACATGGCATCCTGCATTCTACTAATTCCATATGCCAGACTGCATATGAGGAAACTACAATGGTATCTAAAAAGTGTTTGGACTCAACATTGCCACAGCCTGGAAACATTAATTATTCTCATTCCCTGCCTGCAGCAGGAGTTTAGATGGTGGGCACAGGCCTGTCACCACAACAAGGGACAGCCATTTGTTTTACCCACAGCCAGGCAGTCACTAACAACAGATGCATCAGATTATGCCTGGGGGGCACACATGGCAGTAAAATGTATTCCGGGCACATGGCCCACAAGCCAAATGCATCTTCATATCAATCAAAAAGAGATGCTAGCTGTACAGAATGCCTTGACAGCCTTCAAGGACCTACTTCATCCAGGAAAACTGATAGTACTACAGTCATGTGGTACATAAACAAGCAAGGAGGCATACATTCCTACCCCCACTGCAGACACGCCATGACTTTGTGGAACACAGCATTGTCTTATCAAGTACACCTGCAAGCACAATTCCTGCCAGGAAAGACAAATATTTTGGCAGACGAACTAAGCAGAAACCTCATGGATCCTCACGAGTGGAAACTAGATCCACAAATCTTCAGAATGATAACAGGGAAATGGGGATGCCCAGACATAGATCTATTTGCCTCCCCTCACAACTGCCAGCTACAGAGATTCTGCACTCGGACTTATCACGAACAGGCATGGAAAGTGGACGCCCTTTCATTCAGCTGGAAAGCCCTTTCAGTATATGCCTTCCATCCTCTGCCTCTCCTCCCCAAGGTACTCCTAAAGGTCAGACGAGAAGCCAAAAATTATCCTGATTGCCCCAGACTGGCCACGCCAGCACTGGTACCCAATCCTAAAGAGCTTGTCTCAAGGCCCAGCCTGGACATTACCTCAAATTCCTCATTTGCTGACTCAACAAAACAATCCGATCCTACACAGCCAACTCAGAACCCTAAGTCTGGCTGCATGGCGGATAATGTAACCATTCAGAACACACCTCTCTCTAAAGCACTTATAGATGTTATTTTGGAGGCCAGGAGGCCCAGCACCAGAAAATCTTATGCAGAAAAATGGAAGAGATTCTGTGCTTGGAACCAGGCACAAGGAATTGACATGCTTGTTCCAAATATTCCTCAGATTTTACAATACCTAACTGAGATGCTGGACAAAGGCCTATCCTTCTCATCAATTAAGATCCATGCCTCTGCCATTTCAGCTCATTACAATATGGACCCACCTATTTTCTCTCATCCACTGCTAAGGCAGTATCTCAGAGGGGCCAAAAACATAAGACCTCCAAGGAGAGCTCCAATACCTGCATGGGGCCTCAATTTTGTCTTGGAAAAACTCACACTGTCTCCTTTTGTGCCAGCCAGTACAGCGGAGATAAAACACCTATCATGGAAAACAGCTCTTCTCCTAGCAATAACTTCAGCAAGAAGAGTTTCAGAGTTACAGGCACTAATGGCTGTGGAACCTTTTATTATTTTCCATCCCGACAGGGTCTCTCTAAGGACAAACCCAACATTTATGCCTAAGGTAGTGTCCAGTGTGGCTCTTAAGCAAACCATACATTTGCCTACTTTTTATCCAAACCTGCAGAATAAGGGGGAGAGACTTCTGCATTCTTTGGACATACACAGACAGTGCACTTTTACTTGGACAAAACTACAGCTTTCAGAAAGACTGAGCAACTCTTAGTGGCATATGCTGCAAGATTGCAAGGAAAAGCTATTTCAAAGCAGACTATTTCAAAATGGATAGGCCACTGCATTCGTTTCTGCTATTCACAACATGGCAAATCAGTGCCTAAGGGCATTAGGCCACATTCTACCAGAGCAGCAGCCACTTCAGCAGCCTTCCTTAGAGGAGTACCAACCAAGGACATTTTGGAGGCTGCAATCTGGACTTCAGTGCACACTTTCACAAAGCACTACCACTTACCTCTTTACTCTAAATCCAGAGCAGGCTTTGCCACTGCAGTTCTGCAGGGCCTCATAGCCACTCCTAATTTTATTTAGGCCCAGCCACCCAACCTCAGCTTTGGGATTCAACCCAAGTGTAATGACTGCAACAGTGAAACACGATGAACATAGTACAGTTGTGTACCTACCATAAATGTTGATGTTCGAGTGTATTCACTGTTGCAGTCCAGGTTACCCTCCCACCATCCCCCTTTCATTGCTGGGACTTACCTGTACTTGTCTATTCTATACAACCTATGTGGTGTATTTGCTTGTAGATGAAGGTTATGTGCATGCTTTTTTATGATCAGAATTTTTTAGCCTACCCTTTTGGGGGCACCTGAGATGTGGGGCAAGAAAAACTAAAGAAAATGGCTTCGGCTGCGTCTTTTATACCCCTGGCGCATTGACGTCAGGCAAGAGGCAATAGCAATCGACGCCGGACCAGGACTTTGGAATTCAGGCCGACTGCGGGTAGCCTGCCAGCAGGATAACCCAAGTGTAATGTCTGCAACAGTGAATACACTCGAACATCTACATTTATGGTAGGTACACAACTGTACTGTCTTGCAACGCATATAGCACCGCTCTCATCTCCAGAACATTTATGTGCAAGTGGTTCTCATGATCCTGCCAGATACCTTGGACCGTCATTCCCAGATAATGCCCCCCCCCCCCACACCCTATCTGGGAGGCATCCGGGGTCAAGACTGCATTTTGTTGCGGGGGAGCAAGTGGATGACCTAGATAAAGCTGATCCATATGTAACCACCATGTTAGATCCTTCTTGCAGGAGTTTGTGATGAGTATTTAGTGAGACAAGGGTAGATCCTGCATTGATCACTGAGCAAATAGTAGCCACTGAAGTCTCTCATGTGTAGATGGGCTAGGGGATCTAAGAGAATGGTGGAAGCCATAGTCCCTAAAAGCTGAACAACCTGGCCTGTACTTTGTCTTTTTTCAGAAAGAATCTGACTTGATTGTGCAACGATTCTATACTTTCTGGTGTCAGTTTTGCTGTCATGGTGGTTGAGTCTATGTCTGAGCCTAAGAAGACAATGCGCTGCAATGGAGATAAGATGGATTTTTTTAGATTTATTATAATCCCTAATCTGGCGCACAAGGATAGAGTTTCGTCCCTGGCTTGGATTAGTTGGTGCTTGGTGGTAGCAGTGAGGAGCCAGTCGTCTAGTTATGGAAACACCTGGAATCCTTGATGTGTCAAGTGAGCCGTTAGCACTACCATGCATTTGGTGAACACTCTGGGCTGTAGTGAGGCCAAAGGGCAGTGTTCGAAATTGAAAATGACTGGCTCCCAGCCAAAAGTGTAGATGTCTTCTGGAGCACCTGTCCATTTTGATATGGTAGTACACGTCCTGAAGATCTGTGGAGCACATCCAATTGTCTTTTCTGATAAAGGGAAAAATTGACTGTAGAGTGATCATACGGAACTTCAATTTCTTTACAAACTTTAGTTTGCTGAGATCTAGAATTGATCTCCAGTCCCCGGTCTTTTTTGGAACTAAAAAGACTCGTGAGTAAGATATTCTTCGTGTTTCACTGTTGCAGTCATCACATTTGGGTTATCTGCCTGCAGGTAGCCCTCAGTCGGCCTGAATACCAGAGTCTTGAGATTTCTGCGTCGGATGCTGTCGCTTCTTCCATGACGTCAGGACGTCATGGATATAAAACATGCAGCCGACACCATTAAATCAGCTTTTCTTGCCGTGCAGTGTCCGAAGCAGAAGCAGTTTCCAAGTGCCGGTCAGCCGCCTCCTGAAATTTTCATTTTTCGAGTTTCAGACCTGGAGTCTTCTAAAAGATAAGTACTCCATTGGAGATCCTTTTTTCTTGCTCTAACCGATGTCAGAAAAAGTTAATAATTGTCTTGCCTGTGAAAAGCAAATACCTCACAGAGAATTTCATTCTTACTGCATCACCTGTTTAGGCCCAGACCACGATGTTCCTCGCTGTCGTTTTTTTGCCTTGTTCAATGCCCGAACTATTCATCGTCGGGATATTTTTGTCACTAAATTCTTTCGCTCTATTTCTCCATATTCTGAAATGGCATCGATAAGCCCACCGATTACAGATCTTCCAAAAAAACGTAAGAATAGACAGACCGCATAGGCCGGTACTGAGTGAGGCGCCTTTGCAGCCCCTGTTAACAACTTCTACAGATTCATAGGCCTCTGCTGAGATCCTTTCGGAGTCCGGTATGCCACGAGTTGCTTCTTTGATTATGGAACCTGTGGATGTCTCTACCTTGGATGGATCCGGAGCCGCTGTGCAGGCACTGCCTTCTAAGGGTGTATTCCAACATTCTGATGTTCATATTAAACTAACATCTTCATTTTTGACTAAAACTACCGAGTTTCTCAGGCCCAGAGTTCACACTGCGCCTAGAAAACTGACAACAAAGGTGCATGCTCAAGCTCCCATGCCACGGAAACAAATGCTTAAAATGGCTGAAGACCTTATAACTTTAATTAGGGGAAGCCTGCCTTCCTCCTCTATAAGACTAAGGATTGATTTTCCTTCTGATCCTACAGACCGTGAGTCCAAAGACTCTGATCCCGCTGATTACCAGTACATTCCCTTATCTTCCTGTGAGGATTCAGATGCAGAGGATTCCATCCCCTCTGCCTCCCCTCCAGAGGACTTTTCTTTTGGTGAAACCTTGCTTACCTTAAGAGAGCATTTCCGCTGGGAATGTCAGGACTACCCACAGTCCAAAAAGAGACTCAGAGAATTTTTAGACTTACCTCAGCACAAGCCTTTAGCTATACTTCCTGTTCTGGAAATTGTAGATGATGTCTTCTTGGAATCTAGCCTTACCCCTAATACGTTGCCTCCAGCGACCAGGAGTCACGACAGGTACTACAGAGTACCTGACTCACACAAGTTTCTCTTTAAGATTCCTACTGTGGATCCACAGACCATTTCCCAGGGACCTAAAAGCATTAAAGCTGCAACAGCCAAAATCCCTACCCCTTCAGACAGGGACTCTAGGGCTTTAGACAGATGGGGTAAGAAGATCTACACCTCTGCTTCTCTTGCCATCAGGGCTTTAAATTGCCAGTGTCATATGTTAAAGTATCAACAACATGTTATGGAGCTAATTAAATGGAAAATTATGTTGATTCCTGATTGTGCAGAACATAAAGATTTACAAGAGTTAAAGCATTCTGCTAACCAAGTTGGAAAACATGCTTTGCATTGTGGTTTTGATACCTTAAAAGAATCTTGCAGGGCTGCTGTCACTGAGTCTGTAATTAGAAGGCATGCTTGGCTTAAGGAACATATTGTGCCAGACTACGTCAAAGCAAAATTACTAGATGCACCACTAAATCAAGAAAGCCTGTTTGGCAATAAAGCAGAAGTCCTCAAAAAGATGGAGGAAAAAACTAAATCTATGCAAACTGTTACATATTTCCTACAGTACAGCCATCTAGATTCAGTAAGCATTAACCTTTTAAAGTCCGGTCCTTTCCAATCCCTCCCAGACCTTCTCAGTCCTAACCCAGGGGCAGCAGACTACTACAATTACAGTCTCAGGGTATGCACAGATCTAAGTAATGGAATGTTCCCATCTCTAAAACGGGGAGTAGTAAGCCACCATCCTATGGTAAAATCTCACAATGACTTATCCTTAACTCTTTCAAGCCTTGCCCAAGTACTTGCACCCTTAGGAGGAAAACTTGCCCTACGTGCAAAGAACTGGGAGTGCATCACCCAGGACAGGTGGGTCTTGAACATTGTATCCCAGAGATACAGAGTCTACTTCCACTCACTGCCAATCCCAAGCGGATGGCCAGTCCTCCCCCCAAAACAGTGGGCGGAGGCCCAAAAGCAAGTACTTTCTCTTCTCAGTATCAAGGCTATTCAACCTTTCCCAGCAGAGCATAGGGGTGCAAGGTTTTTACTCCAGACTGTTTCTGGTGACCAGGAAAGAAAACTCTTGGTGCCCTATCCTGGATCTGTCTGTTCTCATCACATTCATGGTGGTTACAAGGTTCAAGATGCTTACTCTCCAACAGCTGCTTCCTATGCTAGCCAGGGACTCCTGGCTAGCCACCCTAAACTTAAAAGAAGCTTATCTGCACATCCCCATAAGGGAATCTTGCAGGAAATACCTACGTTTCAGAGCAGGCTCTATGCATTAAAAGTTCCCTGCACTTCCCTTTGGCTTATCTGCTGCACCCAGGGTATCCAGAAAATGCCTAGCTCCAGCTGTTGCATATTGCAGGCAGAGAAAAATTCAAATTTACCCATACTTGGACCATTGCCTGATTCAGGCGGACAGTCAAGAATTGCTACTCCAGCACCTGACATTTGTAAAGAGACTTCTAACTTCACTTGGGTACACCATCAACGAAATGAAATCACATCCGGTACCCAGCCAACAGATTGTATTCCTGGGAGCAAGCTTGAACACAACTTCCCAGATGACATTCCTCACTCCAGAAGAACAAATGTATTTGACAAACTTCTTCAATCTACTGGCCGCCAAAACCCAGCCATCTGCAAGAAAAATACTGCAAGCCCTAGGGTTCATGGCCTTTTGCATTCTTCTAATTCCATTTGCAAGACTGCATATGAGGAAATTTCAGTGGTACTTAAAAAAGTTTCTGGTGTCAACATTCTCAGGACCTGGAAACAATGACTCTTATCATTCCTTGCCTAAGGACAGAGATCCTTTGGTGGGCAGAGGCCTGCTACCACAACAAAGGACTCCCTTTCACTCTACCCCCTGCCGCCAAAACCCTAACAACAAATGCATCTGACTATGCATGGGGGCTCACATAGTAGGACAAGGTATTCAGGGCAAATGGAGCCCAAAGCAAATGCATCTGCATATCAATCAAAAAGAAATGTTAGCTGTACAGAATGCTCTGACAGCCTTCAAACGCCTTATTCTTCCGGGGCAACTATTGATAAAGACAGACAACACCTCAGTTATGTGGTACATTAACAAGCAGGGGGAAACCCATTCCTACCCACTCTGCAGGTTAGCCATGGCTCTGTGGATCCCAGCCTTCAGCAATCAAGTGCACCTGCAACCTCAATTCCTGCCAGGCAAACTAAATTCACTGGCAGACGACTTAAGCAGAAATCTAATGGACCCGCACAAGTGGAAACTGGAGCCCAAATCATTCAAGCTGCTGATCCACAGGTGGGGGCCACCAGAGGCGGACCTCTTTGCTTCCCCTCAGAACTTTAAATTGAGCAACTATTGCACCAGAACTCCCGACAGCCAAGCATGGAAAGTGGATGCTCTATCCTTCACATGGGAAAACCTCTCAATGTATGCCTTTCCCCCTCTGCCCCTCCTCTCGAAGGCTCTACTAAAGATTAAACAGGACAAGCCTGACTGCACTAGACTGGCCACAACAGCACTGGTACCCACCTTTGCGCAGTCTGACAGTACTGCCACATTGGCACCTGTCCCAGACCCCCCTCCCTGCTGTCCCAGCAGGAGGGCCAGATTTTGCATCCTCAACTACAAGCCCTGAACCTAGCAGCCTGGTTTATTCAGAAAAGTGAAAAAGATACTGTTCTTGGAGCCAGTCTCAAGGAATGGACACAGCTGTGCCCAGCTTACCTCATAAACTAGATTACTTAACAGAAATGTTCCACAAAGGCCTATCCTTCTATTCAATTAAGATTCATGCCTCTGCCATCTCAGCTCATTATAATACTGAGCCACCCTTCTCCTCTCATCCTGTGGTCAAACAGTTCTGGAGAAGAGCCAGAAATTTAAGACCCTCCCAGGAGAGCTCCCACTCCAGCCTGGGACATTTACTTTGCCAAAGGTGGTATCTAGTGTGGCTTTAAACCAATCCATTCATTTGCCAATCTTTTCCCCTAATCCTCAGAATAAGGGGGAAAGGATCCTGCACTCCCTGGATGTGCACAGACAGCTTAGGCTCTGTCTGGACAAGACTAAACCTTTCAGAAAATCTGACCAGCTGCTAGTCTGCTTTGCTACAGGTGGAGAGGGCAAGGCCATTTCAAAGCAAACCATTTCTACATGGATAGCACACTGCATCCTTTTCTGCTGCAAACATCATGGGAAACCTGCCCCAGAGGGAATCAGAACTCATTCCACTAGGGCTACATCAACCTCTACAGCATTTCTCAGGGGATTCCCTGCCAGGGACATCCTGGAAGCTGCAACCTGGAGCTCTGTGCACACCTTCACCAAGCATTACCACTTACCTATTTTTTCTAAATCCAGAGCTGGATTTGCTACAGCAGTCTTACAGGGCCTGTTGCCAGCTGAAATGCTTCTTGACTGCCTCCACCCATCCTCAGCTTTGGGAATCAACCCAAATGTGATGACTGCAACAGTGAAACATGAGGAACATAGTGCAGTTGTGTACACTTACCATAAATGTAGATGTTCGACTGTATTCACTGTTGCAGTCCTGGTTACCCTCCCTCTAGCCCTCTGACTTTTCAATACTTCTAGCTATTCCTTTTTGTTTGGCCATATCTTATAACATTGGTATTTACTTTCTATTGGGGGTGTTCCACACCATGCAAATGCCTCCTATTGTGGGGGTTCCTGACATCTGGGGCAAGAAAAGCTGATGTAATGGCGTTGGCTGCATGTTTTATACCATGACTTCCTGACGTCATAAAAGAAGTGACAGCATCTGATGTAGAAATCCCAAGACTCTGGTATTCAGGCCGACTGAGGGCTACCTGCAGGCAGATAATCCAAATGTGATGACTGCAACAGTGAATACACTCAAACATCTACTTTTATGGTAAGTGTACACAACTGTACTTTCCGTATCCTATTTGCTCTGTGGGGACTTCTTGGTTGACTCTTTTGAAGCAACGAGATGACCTCTGATGTTGCACAGTCTAACTGAATGGGTGGCACATCTAGTAAAGACCAATTTACAGGGCAATCGGAAACAAAGGGAATGAGGTAACCACTGGAAATTATATTTTGTACCCAATGATCTTGGGAAATTTGTAGCCAGGTGCTTGGGTACAGTGAGAGACGACCCCCGACTGCCTCCAGAGATGGGGCAGTCGGGGAACCCTTCAGGGGCGATGGGAGGGACGATCAGCGAAAGCATCTCTATCTCCCTGGTGTTGCGGACCCCCTCTGCTGCAAGCATGGCATCTTCCATTATATCCTCCCCCTCTGCCTCTAGAGAAGGGTTGACCTTGTGCCTGAGGGAAACCTTTTGGAATTTACAGAACCTCATTTTCCATCTTGTTTGACCCTTGAGATAGAGTCTACAAGGAAGGGAGAAACAGACTCCTACAGCAAATAAATTTGTTTGGCCTCCTCGGGACAGACTGCCCTGTGTCCGGGGAGGTCCAAGCTTTCTGGGATATGACCCCCTAAAGTTGGTCATATGGCAGTGTCACCCAGGAGGTGGAAAGTCATGAACCAAAAGCCTCAAGGTACACTGATTCATCCTCAGTAGGGTTAGAGGTCTTCCAATCACCCCTGTGTCTAAGGCTTTCAAGGATGTCTGCAAAAGAGACATCCTCAGAGGGGGGATCTAGGGGACCCTTCTGACTCATCCAAATCAATGTCTAACATGACAGACTCAGGTGAGTCAATGTGCTTCCTCTTACAAAGTCTCTTCTGAGGGACCTCTCCAGTGGGATAATCTGGGGAGGTCTCAGAAGAGGGGACACCTCCAATGGGGGCTCCTTGTCTCGCTGGTTCCCTACACTTAGGGGCAGGCAGGGGCGAAGAGGTTGCTACTGGCTGCTGGAGGGACATCAGTTCCAAAGGCAGAGCTTTGGCACTGGACAAAGCTTTCTCTATTGCTTCGAAGGCCTTACCGCCCCACTCTGAAGAAGACCTCTGCTCCAAGGAAACGGAAGTTCGACTCCGAGCAGGAGGGACAGGTTCCAAAGCAGACATGGGAGCCAAGCTCACTCGAGCCAACACACCGAGAGGGAGGATCGGTTCCAAAGAAAAACCCGGGGGACTATCTCTCTCTGAGTCGACCTGAGAGCGTCAGCTCCCAGACCCCTCGGTTCCAGACTGAGCCGATGGGAATAGAGTTATCAGTTCCAAGGAAGCAGGAAGAATTCTTGGAACCAAAGGATCCAGCACTGAAGGACCAGAAGCTTTCGACTTCGAGAGTGAAGCAGTCGGAGGAGGAGCAGCAGCCTGAAGATGGGATGGCTCCAAAGCCTTTGGGTCCAGAGGAGCTAACATTTTAGCCAGCGCCGGGCCACAGAGCAGCCTCTTCACCACCCACACGACATCCTCATCAGAAAGTGTCCTGGAGGAACAGGTGGAGATAGAAGATCTCCTCCTTTCCAAATTAGGAGATCTCAAGGTTGGTGAAATTGGATCCAAAACAGGTGAATGTCTCTATATAAGGTTATCTTGGCACCGAGACAGAAGGAGCAGAATCAGAGCCAGAACTCTTCGGCTCCGTCACTTTAGACATGTTTAATGGTTCCGAAGCTGGAACCGATGGAAATTTTCTTTTCAGAGTTTTGGGAACTGTCTGACCAAGTTTCAGCTGTTCCTGGAAGGAACTAGTCATAAGGCCCATGTCTATTAGTTTTCTTTTTCTTTCATTAAGAACCCTAGTACTGAAGGCATGACAGAAAGTACAGGGTTCTTGTAAATGAGCCTTTCCAAGACAGTACACACAGCTGGTGTGACTGTCAATCAGTGACATTTTTTGAGAACACTTCGCATTTTTTAAAACCAGAAGGGCGGTGTTTTTTATGTTCTCTATCTTTATCTTTGGACATATTTCTGGTAATAGAGATAACAAATATAACAACAACAACAAGGCAAAGTAGAACTATCAAGAGAAGAAAAATTTATATATATATATATATATATATATATATATACATGTTTTTCTTTTAAGGGAAGAAAGACTAGCACTCAATTTAAATGGGCAACTATGGCCCTCTAACTAAAACGGGCTATACAATTCTTAAGAAAAGGGGACGGGGGGCAAGTACTGTCAACAGTCACACAAGTAAAAGGTAAAACTCTTTAGATAGAATAAGAGAAGAAAATATAGACAAAAATATCAAATATTATTGAAAACTTTTTGCCAACGAGCCAGTAAGCAGACAATGTTGAAGCTTTTGCAGCAAACGAGATCTGGGGAATTGCGTGATGCACCATGGGATGGGGGTTAGCCTCGAGCCAGTAAAAGCTCTTGAGCTTTAGTATCGGCCGAGTCGGAGCTGAGGATCGGCTCCGAACCCATCCAGCAAGAATTATGGCGAGATAGGACTACATAACATCTCTCGTTTCACTAAAGCACCTGGGCCACCATTACCAGGGACCACTGAGTTCTAAACATTGTGTCTCAGGGATACAGATTTTCCTTCCACACCCTTCCAACCCCAAAAAGGTTCCCAGACCTACCACCAAATCAGGGGCAGAGTCACAAAAGCAAATCCTTTCCCTGCTCTCTATGAGGGCAGTAGAGCACATGTCTGCAGAACAGATAAGCCAAGGTTTCTACTCTAGACTTTTTCTGGTGCCCAGAAAGGAGGTCACCTGGCATCCCATCCTCAATCTATCCATTCTAAACACCTTCCTGGTGATCCCAAAATTCAAAATGCTTACCCTCCAGCAACTGCTATCCATGCTTTCCAAGGATGCTTAGCTAGCCACCCTAGACCTAAAAGAGGCCTACCTCCACATTCCTATCAGGGAATCATGCAGGAAATGTCTCCCCTTCAGGGCAGGATTTCAACACTTTCAGTTCTCTGCGCTTCCCTTTGACTTATCTACTGCTCCCAGAATTATCACAAAATGTCTGGCTCCAGCCATTGCCTTTTGCAGACAAAGAAATATTCAGATTTACCCATACTTAGACAACTGCCTCATTCAGGCAGCCAGTTAGGAAAGGCTGCTCAAGCACCTGGTCTTTGTAAAGACCCTACTAACCTCCCTAGGGTACACAACGAAAATAAATCCAAACAGGTGCCCACCCAAAGGATAATCTCACTGGGAGCAAGTATGGACACAGCATCCCAGATGGCATACCTTACTCTAGAGAAACAAACTTTCCTGAAAGCCTACACCTCTCA
Source organism: Protopterus annectens (assembly GCF_019279795.1). Taxonomy (NCBI): domain Eukaryota; kingdom Metazoa; phylum Chordata; order Ceratodontiformes; family Protopteridae; genus Protopterus; species Protopterus annectens. The sequence goes on along the minus strand of NC_056743.1, from coordinate 958,724,018 downwards.
ACTAGCCACCAGGCCCCACCTAACTGCAAGGAAGATCCTGTAAGCTCTGGGGTTCATGGCATCTTGCATACTACTCATTCCATATGCCAGACTGCATATGAGGAAACTTCAGTGATGCCTAAAGAGCCTTTGGTGACAACACTCTCAAGACCTGGAATCTCTTCTACCTATAATTCCTTGCCTTAGAAAAGATTTTCTTTGGTGGGCAACAGCATGCTTCCACAACAAGGGAATGCCTTTCTCCCCACCCCACCCTGCCCAGACCCTCACCACAGACGCATCAGACTAAGCTTGGAGTGCATACCGGGCCAATGGAGCCCACAGGAAATCCCTCTGCACATCAGTCAAAAAGAGATGATGGCTGTGCAGCACACCTTGGTAGCTTTCAAGCCCCTTCTCTCTCCAGGGGCTCTCCTGATCAAAACAGACAACACCACTGTGATGTGGTACATCAACATGCAGGGAGGCACTCACTCCTACCCTCTGTGCAGGCTGGCCATGACCCTTTGGCACATAGCCTCTGCCATGCAGCTACACCTGTTCGCACAATTCCTACTAGGCTCTCTCAACTCTCTGGCAGACCAATTAAGCAGAAATCTTCTGGACCCACATGTGTGGCAACTCAACAGAAGTACCCTCACCCTAATAACTCAGAAATGGGGAACCCTGAAGGTTGACCTCTTTGCATCTTACACCAACCATCAGCTCAGCAAATTCTACACCAGGGAGCATCACTGCATGGCTTGGAAAGTGGATGCCCTGTTGTTCCCCCTGGGTCACTCTATCAATCCATGCCTTTCCTCCCCAGGGTACTGCTCAAAATAAGGGAAGAAAAACCAAGGACAATTCTAATAGCTCCAGACTGGCCCCAGCAGCACTGGTACCCCTTGCTGCGCAGCCTATCCCCGCTACCCTCATGGCATCTTCCTCAGATTCCAAACCTCCTGACCCAGAGGGAAGGGAAATTCATATATCCCCAGTTGCAGGCACTCAATTTGGCAGCTTGGCTTATTCCCTAACCCTGAACCAATCTGCCAGTCTGAGTAAACAGGCTGTGGATGTTATCCATGAGGCCAGGTGCCCTAGAACCAGAAAGTCTTGTGCTGATAAATGGAAAAGGTTTTGCACCTTGATGCAGGCTAAGGGAGCCAGTATGGCACAGCCCCCCCCCCCCATCCTGGATTACTTATCTGACCTACTACACAGTGGCCTCTCTTTTTCTTCTATAAAAATTCATGCCTCTGCTATTTCTGCTAATTTTCCCACTGAGCATCCCCTTTTCTCAAACCCTGTGATCAAACCGTTCCTAAGAGGGGCTAGCAACTTGAGGCCACCCAGAAGGGCACCGACACCAGCTTTGGGACCTTAACTTCATATTGGAAAAGCTCACCTTGCCCCCTTTCACACCAGCTTCTTCTGCAGAGCTAAAATTTCTCTCCTGGAAGACAAAATTCCTTCTGGACATCACTTTAGCCAGATGAGTCTGTGAACTGCAAGCACTCATGGCTGTGGAACCCTTCATCATATACCATGCAGACAGGGTATCCCTTAGAACTAACCTTTCCTTCATGCCCAAGCTGGTGTCCAGTGTGGCTCTCAACCAAACCTTTCATTTGCCCACCTTTTTTCCTAATCCCCAGAACAAGGGGGAAAGGGTTCTTCACTCTCTAGATGGGCACAGACAGTTCAGATTCTATCTAGACAGGACTAAATCCTTCCGAAAGTCCGATCAATTGCTGGTTAGCTTTGCTACAGGGGCAGAAGGCAAAGACATCTCCAAACCATTTTATATGGATGGCACACTGCATCCATTTCTGCTACAAATAGCATGGAATACCTCCCCCCAAGGGGGTCAGGATACACTCCACCAGAGCAGCCTCCACCTCTGCAGCTTTCCTCAGAGGAGTCTCCACCAAGGACATCCTGGAGGCTGCCAACTGGACTTCTGTTCACACTTTTACCAAGCATTACCACCTGCCTCTCTTCTCCAAATCCAGGACAAGGTTTTCCTCTGCAGTCTTGCAGGGCACCCTAGCCAGCCCCTAGTTCACTGACTGCCTCCACCCTTTTCCTTAGCTTTGGGAATTAACCCAAATGTGATGACTGCAACAGTGAAACACGAAGAACATAATACAGTTGTGTACACTTACCATAAATGTAGATGTTCGAGTGTATTCACTGTTGCAGTCCTGGTTTCCCTCCCTCCATCCCCCTTTCTTCTCTTTCTCCTTTTATCACCATTCTAACTTGTTCTCTTTGCCTTACAAGGGACATATTGGTATTTATTTTCCGGTGGTGGGGTTTCTTCCACCAGAACCTGGCCTCCTACTTGGGGGCTCCTGACAGGTTAGGGCAAGAAAAACTGATGTAATGGCATCGACTACCTTACTTTATACTACTGACGACCTGACGTCAGTCCTCAAGTGACAGAAACCGACGCAGAAATGCTAATTCTCTGGTATTCGGCCGGCCGTGGGCTACCATGGCAGGGATAACCCCAAATGTAATGACTGCAACAGTGAATACATGCAAACATCTACATTTATGGTAAGTGTACACAACTGTACTTTTCTCTTCCCAATCTTTTCTTAACTCCTGTGATTGATGGTTATACTTATCATGCAGTATTTCATATGCTCTACTAATTATCCCTTTTTTAACAGCAGGTTCAGTTCTAGATTCAACTAAAATCTCTACCAGAGCAGATTATTCACTTAAGATTGCTCTATCCCTTTCTCTTTGCCGATGCTCTGATATCACTCCCTACCAGGGAAGGCAGTCTATAGCCTGCAGTCCAAATGTCTTCTTGGCCTCATCCCACTCTGTTACCTTTCCCTCTCTAGTTATTTGCTCACAATACCTTGGTTCTTTTGCCAGTTTTCTCCAGTAAATTCCAGCTCTCTATTGCCTATTTTCTGTACCCCTGTTCCCAGTCATCCCTACTGGCAAAATTTCTCCATTCTCGTGTTGGCTTAGTTTTTGAATATTTTCTGCTTTTTTATGAATAAAAATATAACTGTTGAGGAAGAATGAAATTGGACAACACAGATGGAAAGTTATGGTGAGTACATAATTTATTTTTTCTGCATGGTTGTTTTTCTACTTAAGGATCTGCATCCAAAATCCAACTCTCTATTTCTTTACTCCTCCCTGCTTTATCATCATCTCTTTCTGTTTTGAATTAATAACCTTTTGCTTGTGTTAAGTATATGAGCCTTAGCTGTGGAGCTCTAAAATATCCCTTCAAATCAAGTAATCCTAAACCAACTTGCTCTTTTGGAAGAATTGGCTTGTCCCACTTAATCTGTCTTCTTCCCTTCCCAGATAAATTCTTTCAACTCATTATAATTATTGTCCACACCTTCTCCTCTGGTTCATAAAAGATATGCCCAGCTCATATATAAAACTAAAGAACCTAAAAACATTTTCACTGCTTGTATCATATTATCCATATCCCTAAACAAGAGCTTTCAGTTTCTTAATGTTTGTATGTGTCTCTTCCCACATAGACTTGGCTGACATAACAGAATCTTTTTTAATGCATGCCCCTACATACTTCATATAATCGTGTCCCCATAAATGTGGGTATTGCTGAACCAATTCATGGTTTGGTACATAATTTATGACTATAGCCTTTGTTTTATCTTCATTAATTGTATATCCTGAAAAGACTTGAAATTGTCTGAAAATGTTCCACAACAGAGAAATGTCCTTTTCTGGCTTTATCGGGTATAAGATAATTATATCTGCAAGTAAAGCCAACTTTTCTTGACTGCCGTACCTATTATATCCTTGAATTTCTGAGTCCCTTATTTTCTTTGCCAGTGTCTCTAAATATAAAGCACATATCAAAGGGGAAAGAAGACACCCCTGCCTGTTTCTTCTGTTCAGGCACAACTTGTCAGAGAGGAACCCTCTCACTGTAATTCTTGCCTCCAGTCCTTCATATGTCCTCCTACTTATCCATATTATTGTATCAGGGCATGCAAATATTTCCATTGCAGTTCTCATGAAATCATAGCTTATTCTGTGAAATGCTTTCTCTTCTTTAAGACCCAGTAGCAACAGCTGTATTTTCTTACATTGCGCTTCCCTCTGGATCATCATTGCTCTGTTAATGTTGTCAAAATGTTTACCTCCCCTCCAGAAAAACACATTGATCCATATCTGTCAGTTTTGGCAACACCTTCGCTATCCTTTTAGCTAGTATAGACATAAACACTTTATAATCATGGTTTAAAACTGAAATAAGTCTATATGAAGCTGGGTTTGATGGATCCTCACCATCTTTAGGTAGTACATCCACCACCGTTTTCTTCCAATATGTTGACAGCTCCCCTCCTTTTAAAATAATGTTAAAGAAAATCTTCCTGATCTTTAACACGTTCTTCCTTCCTAACTTTCAAACTTCCACAGGAATACCATCTGTTCCCAGAGTCTTTCTTAAAGATTGATTATGCATCACCATTTTTATCTCGTCTCCTCCTGTCTTAACTGTGTTAGTTGTTGAGCCTCATCTACTTCTAACCTCGGAATAATTAAGTCATCCTTAAATACTTCCATTTGTATTATTTTTTTATTTCCACTTTTATCTGTTTTATAAAAATTTTCATAAATTTTCCAAAATATGTTTAATACCTCTATAGAATCTCTTGTTATTTTTCATGTTATAGGCTCCCTAAGTTTGGCGATGACCCTTTCAACTTTCTGTTGCCTAAGTCGTTGTGGTAAAAGTTTTTGTGCTCTGGAGTTATTACTGAAAAAATAGTTGCTTAACAACACTTTCTAAACTCATGCATATAATCCAGATACTCCCTTTTTTCTCTTTAGCACTCTACAGCTTTGCTGCTGCTGCTTCTGCGAGATTCCCTTTAATATCCTCCTATTCATATGCTGCTGTATTTATGACATCAGGGAGTTTGCCTCTGGTGAACTTTCTTATGTCCAGCCATTATACAAAAGTTAAATGCTACCGCTAGGATGTGCGTGATGTAAAAGCATCTCTCTTGGACATGGGTCATAAATGGACATTGGGTATAAAGTGGACGTCAGCATGCACCTCTTCAGAACATTTCTGCTGCCTGTGTGACTGCTATCTCCGGTATTGCCTGTAGAAGCGTTTTCTTCAACCGACTTCAAATAAGTACCCATTAGGGGCTTTCTATTTTGTTACTTGCTACTGTTTTGGGATACATGTCTGGTATGAAGAGCAAGTGTAGGTGTGGAAGACGGATTCCACATAAGGATTCACATGAGCTCTGCCTATTCTGCCTAGGCTGTGAACACGACCATACCACCTGTAGTATTTGTCAGGCATTTGTCCCAAAGACCCTCAGAAGCCATCTTGCAGTCTTAAAATTATACCTTTAAAATCAGAGACTCAAATGTCTTGCATCTAGGATGGACCTGATGTCGGAACACGATGAGCCCCCAGTCAAGAAGGCCAAAAAGAGTAGGCCTGAAAAGACTGCTGTGCCCTCCACTCCAGCCGTCACTGTTGAGGCTAGTGAAGGCCCAGAGTCTGAGCCAGAGTCCTTGTAGCTTCCTTCCGCAGAAGGCATGGAGGAAATCTATCCTTTGCTTGAAGTCACGTCCCGGAGGGAATCTCAGGCATATGACTTGGTCACTGAGTAGGAACCAAGACTCGTTATATCCGAGGGCCTGCCCTGCATCTCCCAAATTGTCGTATGTAGCTACATAGTCTCTGATTTAGTGTTGTGCCGGCTGGTGGCCGGCCCTCCTACCCTCCACCGCATTTCTGAATCCTCTCCCCTGAGACCTATAAGAGGAGGAAGCAGAAAACTAAGCATATTTCTCAGCCTCAGGCCTGCTTCACCTGTCAAACAGCATCCGGATTGGCAGGCCTTCACTCAAGGCTTGCTCAGTGCCTTTCTGGCCTTGCGTCAGGGCCTGACGCCTGCACAGGGCCCTTCGCCCTCTATCCCTAAGGGCCCTACCCTGGACGTCTCTTCAGGAGCAGAGGATTCATCTGATGATGAGTCACTCACCTACTCTACTCACATTGCTTCTCCTCTGGGATATGCTTCTCCAGAGGAAGAATCCAACAGCACTGACTCCCTGGCGAGGGCCTCGCCTTTGGTGAGGCCATCACCAGAATGCAAAACTTTTTCAAATGGGACAGTAATCAAGTGACAGAGACCCAAAAGAAGTACTATGAACTTCTTCATCTGGAGTCTCCCAGCCCTTCTGCTATGCCCCCAGTACAACCTGCTTTTCTGGATGCCTTCCTGGCTGCTTCAGAAAACCCTGATTCACAGTCCCCAGCACCCGATCGTCCAGATAGATTCTACAAGGTGCTCGAGGAAGCTACTTTCCTCTGTAAAGCCCTTTCTGCAGACTCTGCAGTTATTTCTGTGATAACAGACAAAACTTCAATGTTACTTCCCTCCACCTTTCTACTGCCATCTGACAAAGAGAGAAGAATGATGGAACATCTGGAAAAGAAAGCTTATACTTCTGCCACCCTAGCAGTAAGAGCAATCAATTACCAGACGCACATGGCCAAGTATTCCTTGGCCCTTTTGGAAGATGTGGTTAAGCAACTGGGAGAGCTCCCTGACTCCCCTACTAAAGCTAAAATTTCCTCTCTCATGAACTCCTGCACACGTGACCAAACACTCCAAGTGCAGCTGTGATGCTATAGAAGCATCTGGAAGGACTGCTGGCTCTGGATCTGTCATCAGAAGGTACTCCTGATTAAGACTGCATACCTTCCCTGATGACATCAAAGTCAAGCTACTAGATGTGCCCCTGGACAACAAAAACCTGTCTGGTTCAGCAGCTGTTGAACTCTTTTAAGACCAAAAGTAAGGAACTGAGACGCATGTTTGTCTCCTCAGTTCCACTCTTTCAGAGAAATTACCCAGCTAAAACTTCCTTTGTTAGGTCCTCAGCTAAGAGAATACAAGCTAAGCTTAGAAAAGACCACAGGAAACCGCACCCTTCTAGGTGTGTCTCATCCATTCCATCCTTTAAACAGTCCTTTCAGTGAAAGCCTGGTAGTCTGTGACTACCAGGCCCTACACCCAGGCACTCCTCTATCCATGTGCCTCTCCCTCACCCTTCCTGCTTGGAAGCAGGTTACCTAGGACTCCTAGGTCCCATGCATCATAAAGCAGGGATACTTCATGACCTGGGAGACCAGACCCATTCCCAAAGGCATCCCTCCCACACCCAAATTCCACCTCCTTAGGACCTAAACTTTGTCCTAGAAAAAATTGACTCTCCCACCATTTGAACCAGCCAAAGACTGCTCCCTCAAGAATTGCACTGCTATCCTAGAGGCAGCTACTTGGTCCTCAGTTCACACATTCACCAGACAGTACAAACTGGATATGGTCTCTAGAGCCAGGGCAGGATTTGCCAGAGCCAACCTCCATGGGTTTGTGGAAGGTACTTCTGGTCCGCCACCCCTTCATTAGGACAGGAGCTCTTGCACTCTCCCTTATGTCAGGAATACAGCAGCATATGAATAGAAGGACGTAGTCTTGTGTAGGAACTTACAATAACCTTAGATGTCCTTCTCTTCTATATGCTACTGAATAGTTTTCCACCTAGCGTTCCCCCTTACACTTGTCAGATTACTGGAGTAACCACTCTGTTGTCACTGTATCCAGCGACATTCAGTTCTGAAAAGGTGCGTGCTGACCTCTGCTTTATACTCTATATCCTTTTAGGACCGATGTCCGAGAGAGGCACGGGATGTCATGTGCACCCTAGCGATAGCATGTAACTTGTGTATAACAGCTGGATGTACGAGAGTTCACCAGAGGCAAACTCCCAGATGTCATGAATACAGCAGCATATAGAAGAGAAGGGCATCTAAGGTTATTGTAAGTTCTTACACAACAATACTTACTGTAGTACTTTAACCTTTGTCAGCCCCTGTATGTAATTACTATTATTTCTTAACCATATCTCTTGTCTTTTTATTTCTACTCTATTTTAAACAGCATTTTAATTTTTATCCACAAGTAGCAGTAACTTATCCTCTTCCCTAATTACTCATGAATAATTTTGTATTACCAGTTCCTTAAATTCTTCTCTCTTTGGCACTTTCTCATTTACCTGTTAGTGCTTCATTTTTACTTCATTAACTTCATTTGTATTTTATTTATTTATTTATTTATTTATTTTTTTATCTGTGCATAATCTTAAAATTACTGGATGTGTCTCAAAGCTTTCAATTGAATGCACATGATGTTCTTTGTGCTTCACTGCTGCAGTCATTACATTTGGGTAATCTGCTGGCAGGTTGCCCTCAGTCGGCTTGATTAACAAAGTATTGGGTCCTGCGTCGGTTGCTGTCCCTTCTTCCATGTCATCAGGTCATCCAGAGTATAAAACATGCAGCTGACGCCATTACATCAGTCTTTCTTGCCGTGCGGTGCCCGAAGCAGAAGCAGTTCGCAAGTGCCGGTCGGCCGACCCCTGAAATTTTCGATTTTGAGTTTCAAAACCGAAGTCTTCAACTAAAAGCTAAGTACCCCGTTGGGGATACATTTTCTTGCTCCTTACTTATTAATGCTTAATTGCATTACTTGTGGGAAGCAAATACCTCATAAGAATTTTCATTTGTACTTTATTCCTTGCCTAGGCCCTGATCATAATGTACCTTGTTATCGGTTTTGTGCTAGATTTAATCAGTGCACTATTAAACGTCGGTACACATTTGCTTCTAAATATTTTGTCTCACGATTTAACTATCCAGAAATGACGTCGGTTAGCAATCCGAATACCTAAAAAACGCAAAGAAAAAGGCAGACAGACCGTCGAGGTCCAAAACTGATGACAATGCTTCTCCTAAGCCAGTCGCTAGTTCGCCGGTACTCAGTGAGGCACTTTCGTAGCCCCTGATGCCCGCTACTTTTGATTCGCAGGCCTCTACTGAGACCCATTCGGTGTCCGGTATGCCGCAAGATGCTTTAAGTATTGAACCCGCGATGTCTCTACCTTAGATGGGTCTGGAGCCGCTGTGCAGGCACCAGCTTCTGAGGGTGTTTTCAGGCTTAAATGTTTGTATATTAAACCAACGCCATCTTCAAAACTAAGGCCAAAATCTACTTCTATGTCTAAAAAACCGACACTTGGGCCACGTGTGCAGGCCCCCTATGCCTAAAAAAACAAGTTATCAAAATGACTGAATATTTAATTACCTTGATCAGGGGTAACCAACTCCCCCCCCCCCCCCCTGCTAAGAGGCATAGGCAAGACATTGATTTTGAATCTTCAGATCAGGATTCTATTTCTTCTGATTCTTCTACTGAACAGGATTTATCTATACCTACTTATGAAGACTCTGATGCAAAAGATTCCATCCCTTCTGCTTCTCTCCCTGAGGATTTCTCTTTTGGAGAAACTTTACATACCTGGCTTAAGGGAACATTTCCAGTGGAAAAGTCAGGATTTCTCTGAATCTAAAAAGAGACTTTAGGGATTTTCTTCTTCTTCCTCAGCATAGGCCTTTGGCTATACCTCCTGTTCTAGACATTGTTGATGTTTTTTTCAGAATCTAGTATGACTCCTGATTCTCTGCTCTCCTAGTAAGCCAGACAGATACTACAGGGTTCTTGACTCCCACAAATTCCTTTTCAAAAACCCTACTGCTGATCCTGAAACCATTTCTCAGGGTCCCAAGGGCATTAAGGCTTCTACTGCTAAAAATCCTACCCCTTCTGATAGAGATTCCTGGGCGCTGGATAGATGGGGTAAGAAGGTTTACACGTCTGCAACCTTGGCAATCAGGGTTTTAAACTGTCAATTTCATATGCTTAAATATCAACAGCATATCATGGGACAACTTAAACAGAAAATGATGTTAATCTCTGACTGTGTGGAAAATAAAGATTTTCAGGATTTATTACTTTCACCTGAACAAGTTGGAAAACATACTTTGCAATGTGGGTTTGATTCCTTGGAGGCCTTTTGCAGGGCTGCTGTAACTGGATCTGTGCTAAGAAGGCATGCTTGGCTCAAAGAGCAAACTCTGCCCGACTATGTTAAAGCAAAATTGTTGGACGCTTCTTTACAACAGGACCATCTCTTTGGTAATAAGGCTGAAGAAGTGTTAAAAAAGATGGAAGTTAAAGCTAAATCTATGCAAACTGTGAAAGAATTCTTACAAGTGCAACCTCCAAGGTTTAGTAGGCACTGGCCTACTAAGAACTGGTCCTTTCCAGTCCCTTCAAGAGCCACTCAAGTCAAATCTAGACATTCCAAAGGCTCCAGGGTTCAGTCACAAGGAACTTTTAGAACAAAACAATGGGGTGCCTCTACCTCCAAATCTGGAAACAGCAAGGCACCTCCATATGGTAAACAGTCTCAATGACTTTCCTCTACACTCACCAAGCACTTACCTTTTAGCCGCCCCTTTGGGGGGAAAACTGGTACTTCATGCACGAAACTGGCAACTTATTACCCAGGACAAATGGGTTTTAAATATAGTATCCCAGGGATACAGATTTAATTTCCACACATTGCCAACACCAAACGGATGGCCAGATCTGCTCCCAAATCAGTGGGCAGAGGCCCAGAAACAAGTTCTGTCCCTCATGAATATGGGCGCTATTCAGCCAGTACCAGAAGAGGAAAAGGGACAAGGTTTCTATTCAAGACTTCTCCTGATACCCAGAAAAGACAAATCATGGCGTCCAATTCTGGACTTATCCACTCTAAACACATTTCTGGACATTCCAAAATTCAAGATGCTGACTCCAACAGTTACTATCTATGCTAGGCAAAGATGCCTGGTTGGTAACTGTAGACTTAAAAGAGACTTACCTGCATATCCCAATCAGGGAATCTTGCAGAAGATACCTCCGCTTCAAAGCAGGCTACTTGCATTACCAGTTCTCTGCACTGCCCTTTGGTTTATCTACTCCACCCAGGGTCTTCACAAAGTGCCTAACTCCAGTAATTGCATTTTGCAGGCAAAGAAGTATTCAAATATATCCACACCTGGGCGATTGTCTAATTTAGACAGAAAACAAGGACATTCTTTTAAAGCATCTGGTGTTTGTAAAAAGGGTTCTAACTTGTCTAGGGAACACCATAAATGAAAAGAAATCACAACTGGTACCCTCTCAAAAAATGACATTCCTGAGTGCATGCTTGAACACAACTGCCCAAATGACTTGCCTTACGCCAGAAAAGCAAATTCAATTGATGACTTACTTCAAACAGGTGGCCACAAAAACTCTGCTATCTGCAAGACAAATTCTGTAAGCCGTGGGGTTCATGGCCTGCATTCTTCTAATTCCATATACAAGACTGCATATGAGGAAACTTCAGTGGTACTTAAAAAGTTTATGGAGTCAACATTGTCACAGCCTGGAAACAGTGATTCCTATTATACCTTGCCTGCAACTAGAGTTCCTGTGGTGGGCAGAGGTCTGCCACCAAAACAAGGGACTGCCATTCACTCCACCCCCTGCCACCCAATCCCTAACTACAGATGCATCAGACTATGCTTGGGGGGCTCATCTGGCAGGAAAGTGCATTCAGGGCAAATGGAGTCCAAATCAAATGCACCTTCATATCAATCAGAAAGAGGTGCTAGCGGTACAGAATGCACTGACAGCCTTCAAGGACTACTTTCATCCAGGACAACTAATGATAAAGACAGACAACAGTTATGTGGTACATAAACAAGCAGGGAGGTATACATTCCTACCCCCTTTGCAGACTAGCCATGGCATTGTGGAACATGGCCTTGACCTATCAAATACAACTGCAAGCTCAATTCCTGCCAGGAAAGCTAAATACTCTGGCAAATGAACTAAGCAGAAATCTTATGGACCCACATGAATGGAAACTGGAACCACAAGTATTCAACATGTTGACATGCAAATGGGGGAGCCCAGACATGGATCTTTTTGCATCACCCCAGAACTATCAGTTGGACAAATTCTGCACAAGAATTCATCACAAAAAAGCTTGGAAAGTGGTTGCCCTATCATTCAGCTGGAAAAACCTGTCAGTCTATGCTTTTCCCCCTCTGTCTCTGCTCTCCAAAGTTCTGCCAAAAGTCAGACAGGACAAACCAAAAATGATTCTGATTGCTCCAGACTGGCCTCGCCAACACTGGTACTCACTCCTGCACAATATGTCACACCTTCCTCCGTGGCACCTGCCTCAGACACCTTACCTACTATCTCAGCAGAAGTACCTAATTCTGCACACTCAGCTCCAAACTTTGAATCTTGCAGTGTGGCTAATCAGCTAATTTCACCCTTGGCATCCCTCAGCAAACCTGTCATGGATGTCATTTTGGAGGTTAGAAGACCTAGTACTAGAAAATCTTATGCTGACAAATGGAAAATATTCTGTGCCTGGAACCAATCACAAGGAATAAGCACAGCAAAGCCTGACATTCCTCAGATTCTGCAATACTTAACTGAGATGCGTCACAAGGGCCTATCTTTTTCTTCAGTAAAAATCCATGCCTCTGCCATTTCAGCTCATTACAACACAGAACCTCCCCTGTTCTCTCATCCTCTGCTTTAGCAGTATCTCAGAGGGGCCAAAAATTTAAGACCTCCCAGGAGAGCACCAACTCCTGCATGGGACCTCAGTTTTGTTTTGGAAAAAACTTTCTCTCCCTCCTTTTGAGCCAGCTGCTACTGCAGACCTAAAATTTATCTCCTGGTAAACAGTTTCCTTTTAGCAGTCACTTCAGCTAGAAGGATTTAAGAATTACAGGTTCTTATGGCAGTGGAGCCTTTCATTATTTTTCATCCAGACAGGGTGGCTTACAGGACCAATCCATCTTCATGCCTAAGGTGGTATTCAGTGTGGCTCTTAATCAGACCATTCATCTGCCAACCTTCTTTCCCAATCCACAAAACAAGGGTGAGTGGATTCTGCATTCATTGGATGTACACAGACAACTTAGATTCTACTTAAACGGGACAAAATCTCTAAGAAAATCTGAACAACTATTGGTGGCATTGGCTGCAGGGGCAGAGGGAAAGGCTTTTTCAAAGCAGACTATTTCCAAATAGATAAGCCATTGTATTTGTTTCTGCTAAATGCACCACGGTAAATCTATTCCAAGGGGATCAGATCTAATTCCACCAGGGCTGCATCCACTTCTGCAGCCTTTCTTAGAGGGGTTCCTACCAGAGACATTCTAGAAGCTGCTACCTGGAGCTCAGGTCATACATTCACCAAACATTACCATTTACCTCTCTTCTCTAAATCCAGAGCTGGCTTTGCCACTGCTGTCCTGCAGGGCCTTATAGCTGCTCCTAATGCTGTATAAATCCATCCTCCCAACCATAGCTTTGGGATTCTACCCAAATGTAATGACTGCAACAGTGAAACACGAAGAACATAGTACAGTTGTGTACACATACCATAAATGTCGATGTTCGAGTGTATTCACTGTTGCAGTCCTGGTTACCCACCCTCCAGCCCCCTGTTTTTCTTTTACTATACCTCTCCTTTCTTTTACTATGCTTAAAAGCTTTTTTGGTGTATTTGCTTTTGTTTGGAGGTATATTGTTTGTGTTTTAAATTATAGATAATTATAGATATATATAGATATGTATCTATAGATGTATATATATATATATATATATATATATATATATATATATATTGCTCCCCATTTGGGAGGCACCTGACATCTGGGGCAAGAAAAACTGATGTAATGGCATCGGCTGCATGTTTATACCCCTGACAACCTGACGTCATGG